>NW_027094869.1:0-47618 GCF_029207755.1 Chamaea fasciata | reverse complement strand
TAAATGTCCCTGGGGTGCCCTGGCTGTCCCCTGGATGTCCCTCGGGGTGCCCTGGGTGTCCCTGGGGGTGCCCTGGCTGTCCCCTAGGTGTCCCTGGGGGTGCCCTGGCCTGTCCCTTAGGTGTCCCTGGGGGTGCCCTGGCTGTCCCTAGGGTGCCCTGGCTGTGCCCTAGGTGTCCCTGGGGTGCCTTGGCTGTCCCTGGGGGGGGCCCTGGCTGTCCCCTCGTTGTCCCTGGGGGTACCCTGCGTGTCCCCTAGGTGTCCTTGGGGGTGCCCTGGCTGTCCCTAGGGTGCCCTTTCTGTGCCCTGGCTGTCCCTAGGGTGCCCGGGCTGTCCCCTAGGTGTCCCCGGGTGTGCCCTGGTTTTCCCTGGGGGTGCACAGGGTGTCCCTGAGGTTCCCTGGCTGTCCCCTAGGTGTCCCCTGGGTTCCCTGGCTGTCCCCTAGGTGTCCCTGGGGGTGCCCTGGGTGTGCCTGGGGTGCCCTAGCTGTCCCCTAGGTGTCCCTGGGGGTGCCCAGGGTGTCCCTGGGGATGCCCTGGCTGTCCCCTAGGTGTCCCTGGGGGTGCCCTGGATGTCCCTGGGGGGGCCCTGGCTGTCCCTAGGGTGCCCTGGCTGTCCCCTAGGTGTCCCTGGGTGTGCCCTGGGTGTCCCTGGGCGTGCACAGGGTGTCCCTGGGGTTCCCTGGCTGTCCCCTAGGTTTCCCTGGGGGGGCCCTGGCTGTATTCTAGGTGTCCCCTGGGGGTGCCCTGGGTGTCCCTGGGGGTGCACAGGGTGTCCCTGGGGTTCCCTGGCTGTCCCCTAGGGGTCTCTGGGGGTGCCCTGGCTGTCCCGTCAGTGTCCCTTGGGGTGCCCTGCCTGTCCCCTAGGTGTCCCTGGGGGTGCCCTGCCTGTCCCTTAGGTGTCCCTGGGGTGCCCTGGCTGTCCCTAGGGTGCCATGGCTTTCCCTGGGGTGCCCTGGCTGTCCCCTAGGTGTCCCTGGGGGGGCCCTGGCTGTCCCCTAGGTGTCCCTGGGGGTGCACAGGGTGTCCCTGGGGTTCCCTGGCTGTCCCCTAGGTGTCCCTGGGCTGCCCTGGCTGTCCTTGGGGTGGCCTGGCTGTGCCCTTGGTGTCCCTGAGGGTGCCCTGGCTGTCCCTAGGGTGCCCTGGCTGTGCCGTAGGTGTCCCTGTGGTGCCCTGGCTGTCCTCTAGGTGTCCCTGGGGTGCCCTGGGTGTCCCTGGCGTACCCTGGCTGTCTCCTAGGTGTCCCTGTGGGTGCCCTCCCTGTCCCTCGGGATGCCCTGGCTGTCCTTTAGGTGTCCCTGGGGGTGCCCTGGGTGTCCGTGGGGTCCCCTGGCTGTCCCCTAGGTGTCCCTGGGGGGGCCCCTGGCTGTCCCCTAGGTGTCCCTGGGGGTGCCCTGGCTGTCCCTGGGGTGCCCTGGCTGTCCCCTAGATGTCCCTGGAGGTCGCCTAGGTGTCCCTGGGGGTGCCCTCGCTATCCCTGGGGTGCCCTGGCTGTCTCCTAGGTGTCCCTGTAGGTGCCCTGGCTGTCCCCTAGGTGTCCCTGGGGGTCCCCTTGGTGTCCCTGGGCTGCCCTGGCTGTCCCCTAGGTGTCCCTGGGGGTGCCCTTGATGTCCCTGGGGGGGCCCTGGCTGTCCCTGGGGGTGCCCTGGCTGTCCCCTAGGTGGCCCTGGGGGTGCCCTGGCTGTCCTTTAGGTGTCTTTTGGTGTGCCCTGGCTGTCCCTGGGGGAGCCCTGGCTGTCCCTGGGGGTGCCCTGGCTGTCCCCTTCGTGTCCCTGGGGGTGCCCTGGGTGTCCCTGGAGTGCCCGTGCTGTCCCCTAAATGTCCCTGGGGTGCCCTGGCTGTCCCCTGGATGTCCCTCGGGGTGCCCTGGGTGTCCCTGGGGGTGCCCTGGCTGTCCCCTAGGTGTCCCTGGGGGTGCCCTGCCTGTCCCTTAGGTGTCCCTGGGGGTGCCCTGGCTGTCCCTAGGGTGCCCTTGCTGTGCCCTAGGTGTCCCTGGGGTGCCTTGGCTGTCCCTGGGGGGGCCCTGGCTGTCCCCTCGTTGTCCCTGGGGGTACCCTGCGTGTCCCCTAGGTGTCCTTGGGGGTGCCCTGGCTGTCCCTAGGGTGCCCGTTCTGTGCCCTGGCTGTCCCTAGGGTGCCCGGGCTGTCCCCTAGGTGTCCCCGGGTGTGCCCTGGTTTTCCCTGTGGGTGCACAGGGTGTCCCTGAGGTTCCCTGGCTGTCCCCTAGGTGTCCCTGGGGTTCCCTGGCTGTCCCCTAGGTGTCCCTGGGGGTGCCCTGGGTGTGCCTGGGGTGCCCTGGCTGTCCCCTAGGTGTCCCTGGGGGTGCCCAGGGTGTCCCTGGGGATGCCCTGGCTGTCCCCTAGGTGTCCCTGGGGGTGCCCTGGATGTCCCTGGGGGGGCCCTGGCTATCCTGTAGGTGTCCCTTGGGGTGCCCTACCTGTCCCTCGAGGTGCCCTGGCTGTCCCCTAGGTGTCCCTGGGGGTGCCCTGGCTGTCCCGTCAGTGTCCCTTGGGGTGCCCTGCCTGTCCCCTAGGTGTCCCTGGGGGTGCCCTGCCTGTCCCTTAAGTGTCCCTGGGGTGCCCTGGCTGTCCCTAGGGTGCCCTGGCTGTGCCCTCGGTGTCTCTGGGGGTGCCCTGGGTGTCCCTGGGGTGCCCTGGCTGTCCCTAGGGTGCCATGGCTTTCCCTAGGGTGCCCTGGCTGTCCCCTCGGTGTCCCTGGGGGTGCCCTGGGTGTCCCTGGGGTGCCCTGGCTGTCCCCTAGGTGTCCCTGGGGGGGCCCTGGCTGTCCCCTAGGTGTCCCTGGGGGTGCCCTGGGTGTCCCTGGGGGTGCACAGGGTGTCCCTAGGGTGCCCTGGCTGTCCCCTCGGTGTCCCTGGGGGTGCCCTGGGTGTCCCTGGGGTGCCCTGGCTGTCCCCTAGGTGTCCCTGGGGAGGCCCTGGCTGTCCCCTAGGTGTCCCTGGGGGTGCCCTGCCTATCCCTAGGGTGCCCTGGCTGTCCCCTACGTGTCCCTGGCGTTCCCTGGCTGTCCCATAGGTGTCCCTGGGGGGGCCCTGGGTGTCCCTGGGGTGCCCTGGCTGTCCCTAGGGTGCCCTGGCTGTCACCTAGGTGTCCCTGGGTGTGCCCTGGGTGTCCCTGGGCGTGCACAGGGTGTCCCTGGGGTTCCCTGGCTGTCCCCTTGGTGTCCCTGGGGGTACCCTGGCTGTCCCCGAGGTGTCCATGGGGGTGCCCTGGGTGTCCCTGGGCTGGCCTGGCTGTCCCCTAGGTGTCCCTGGGGGTGCCCTTGATGTCCCTGGGGGGCCCTGGCTGTCCCTGGGGGTGCCCTGGCTGTCCCCTTCGTGTCCCTGGGGGTGCCCTGGGTGTCCCTGGAGTGCCCGTGCTGTCCCCTAAATGTCCCTGGGGTGCCCTGGCTGTCCCCTGGATGTCCCTGGGGGTGCCCTGGGTGTCCCTGGGGGTGCCCTGGCTGTCCCCTAGGTGTCCCTGGGGTGCCTTGGCTGTCCCTGGGGGTGCCCTGGCTGTCCCCTCGTTGTCCCTGGGGGTAACCTGCGTGTCCCCTAGGTGTCCTTGGGGGTGCCCTGGCTGTCCCTAGGGTGCCCTTTCTGTGCCCTGGCTGTCCCTAGGGTGCCCGGGCTGTCCCCTAGGTGTCCCCGGGTGTGCCCTGGTTTTCCCTGGGGGTGCACAGGGTGTCCCTGAGGTTCCCTGGCTGTCCCCTAGGTGTCCCTGGCGGGGCCCTGGCTGTCCCCTAGGTGTCCCTGGGGGTGCCCTGGGTGTCCCTAGGGGTGCAAAGGGTGTCCCTGGGGTTCCCTGGGTGTCCCCTAGGTGTCCCTGGGGGAGCCCTGGCTGTCCCCTAGGTGTCCCTGGGGGTGCCCAGGGTGTTCCTGGGGTTCCCTGGCTGTCCCCTAGGTGTCCCTGGGGGTGCCCTGGCTGTCCCTAGGGTGCCCTGGCAGTCCCCTAGGTGTCCCTGGGGGTGCCCTGCCTGTCCCCTAGGTGTCCCTGGGGGTGCCCTGGTGTCCCTTGGGGTGCCCTGGCTGTCCCCTAGGTGTCCCTGGGGGTGCCCTGGCTGTCCCCTAGGTGTCCCTGGGGTTCCCTGGCTGTCCCCTAGGTGTCCCTGGGGGTGCCCTGGGTGTGCCTGGGGTGCCCTGGCTGTCCCCTAGGTGTCCCTGGGGGTGCCCAGGGTGTCCCTGGGGATGCCCTGGCTGTCCCCTAGGTGTCCCTGGGGGTGCCCTGGATGTCCCTGGGGGGGCCCTGGCTGTCCCTAGGGTGCCCTGGCTGTCCCCTAGGTGTCCCTGGGTGTGCCCTGGGTGTCCCTGGGCGTGCACAGGGTGTCCCTGGGGTTCCCTGGCTGTCCCCTAGGTTTCCCTGGGGGGGCCCTGGCTGTCTTCTAGGTGTCCCTGGGGGTGCCCTGGGTGTCCCTGGGGGTGCACAGGGTGTCCCTGGGGTTCCCTGGCTGTCCCCTAGGGGTCTCTGGGGGTGCCCTGGCTGTCCCGTCAGTGTCCCTTGGGGTGCCCTGCCTGTCCCCTAGGTGTCCCTGGGGGTGCCCTGCCTGTCCCTTAGGTGTCCCTGGGGTGCCCTGGCTGTCCCTAGGGTGCCATGGCTTTCCCTGGGGTGCCCTGGCTGTCCCCTAGGTGTCCCTGGGGGGGCCCTGGCTGTCCCCTAGGTGTCCCTGGGGGTGCACAGGGTGTCCCTGGGGTTCCCTGGCTGTCCCCTAGGTGTCCCTGGGCTGCCCTGGCTGTCCTTGGGGTGGCCTGGCTGTGCCCTTGGTGTCCCTGAGGGTGCCCTGGCTGTCCCTAGGGTGCCCTGGCTGTGCCGTAGGTGTCCCTGTGGTGCCCTGGCTGTCCTCTAGGTGTCCCTGGGGTGCCCTGGGTGTCCCTGGCGTACCCTGGCTGTCTCCTAGGTGTCCCTGTGGGTGCCCTCCCTGTCCCTCGGGATGCCCTGGCTGTCCTTTAGGTGTCCCTGGGGGTGCCCTGGGTGTCCGTGGGGTCCCCTGGCTGTCCCCTAGGTGTCCCTGGGGGGGCCCTGGCTGTCCCCTAGGTGTCCCTGGGGGTGCCCTGGCTGTCCCTGGGGTGCCCTGGCTGTCCCCTAGATGTCCCTGGAGGTCGCCTAGGTGTCCCTGGGGGTGCCCTCGCTATCCCTGGGGTGCCCTGGCTGTCTCCTAGGTGTCCCTGTAGGTGCCCTGGCTGTCCCCTAGGTGTCCCTGGGGGTCCCCTTGGTGTCCCTGGGCTGCCCTGGCTGTCCCCTAGGTGTCCCTGGGGGTGCCCTTGATGTCCCTGGGGGGGCCCTGGCTGTCCCTGGGGGTGCCCTGGCTGTCCCCTAGGTGGCCCTGGGGGTGCCCTGGCTGTCCTTTAGGTGTCTTTTGGTGTGCCCTGGCTGTCCCTGGGGGAGCCCTGGCTGTCCCTGGGGGTGCCCTGGCTGTCCCCTTCGTGTCCCTGGGGGTGCCCTGGGTGTCCCTGGAGTGCCCGTGCTGTCCCCTAAATGTCCCTGGGGTGCCCTGGCTGTCCCCTGGATGTCCCTCGGGGTGCCCTGGGTGTCCCTGGGGGTGCCCTGGCTGTCCCCTAGGTGTCCCTGGGGGTGCCCTGCCTGTCCCTTAGGTGTCCCTGGGGGTGCCCTGGCTGTCCCTAGGGTGCCCTGGCTGTGCCCTAGGTGTCCCTGGGGTGCCTTGGCTGTCCCTGGGGGGGCCCTGGCTGTCCCCTCGTTGTCCCTGGGGGTACCCTGCGTGTCCCCTAGGTGTCCTTGGGGGTGCCCTGGCTGTCCCTAGGGTGCCCTTTCTGTGCCCTGGCTGTCCCTAGGGTGCCCGGGCTGTCCCCTAGGTGTCCCCGGGTGTGCCCTGGTTTTCCCTGGGGGTGCACAGGGTGTCCCTGAGGTTCCCTGGCTGTCCCCTAGGTGTCCCTGGGGTTCCCTGGCTGTCCCCTAGGTGTCCCTGGGGGTGCCCTGGGTGTGCCTGGGGTGCCCTGGCTGTCCCCTAGGTGTCCCTGGGGGTGCCCAGGGTGTCCCTGGGGATGCCCTGGCTGTCCCCTAGGTGTCCCTGGGGGTGCCCTGGATGTCCCTGGGGGGGCCCTGGCTATCCTGTAGGTGTCCCTGGGGGTGCCCTACCTGTCCCTCGAGGTGCCCTGGCTGTCCCCTAGGTGTCCCTGGTGGTGCCCTGGGTGTCCCTGGGGGTGCCCTGGCTGTCCCTAGGGTGCCCTGGCTGTCCCCTAGGTGTCCCTGGGTGTGCCCTGGGTGTCCCTGGGGGTGCACAGGGTGTCCCTGGGGTTCCCTGGCTGTCCCCTAGGTTTCCCTGGGGGGGCCCTGGCTGTCCCCTAGGTGTCCCTGGGGGTGCCCTGGGTGTCCCTGGGGGTGCACAGGGTGTCCCTGGGGTTCCCTGGCTGTCCCCTAGGTGTCCCTGGGGGTGCCCTGGGTGTCCCTGGGGTGCCCTGGCTGACCCCAAGGTGTCCCTTGGGGTGCCCAGAGTGTCCCTAGGAGGTCCCTGGCTGTCCCCTAGGGGTCTCTGGGGGTGCCCTGGCTGTCCCGTCAGTGTCCCTTGGGGTGCCCTGCCTGTCCCCTAGGTGTCCCTGGGGGTGCCCTGCCTGTCCCTTAGGTGTCCCTGGGGTGCCCTGGCTGTCCCTAGGGTGCCCTGGCTGTGCCCTCGGTGTCTCTGGGGGTGCCCTGGGTGTCCCTGGGGTGCCGTTGGTGTCCCTGAGGGTGCCCTGGCTGTCCCTAGGGTGCCCTGGCTGTGCCGTAGGTGTCCCTGTGGTGCCCTGGCTGTCCTCTAGGTGTCCCTGGGGTGCCCTGGGTGTCCCTGGGGTCCCCTGGCTGTCCCGTAGGTGTCCCTGGGGGGGCCCTGGCTGTCCCCTAGGTGTCCCTGGGGGTGCCCTGGCTGTCCCTTGGGTGCCCTGGCTGTCCCCTAGATGTCCCTGGAGGTCGCCTAGGTGTCCCTGGGGGTGCCCTCGCTGTCACTGGGGTGCCCTGGCTGTCTCCTAGGTGTCCCTGTAGGTGCCCTGGCTGTCCCCTAGGTGTCCCTGGGGGTCCCCTTGGTGTCCCTGGGGGTACCCTGGCTGTCCCCGAGGTGTCCATGGGGGTGCCCTGGGTGTCCCTGGGCTGCCCTGGCTGTCCCCTAGGTGTCCCTGGGGGTGCCCTTGATGTCCCTGGGGGTGCCCTGGCTGTCCCTGGGGGTGCCCTGGCTGTCCCCTTCGTGTCCCTGGGGGTGCCCTGGGTGTCCCTGGAGTGCCCGTGCTGTCCCCTAAATGTCCCTGGGGGTGCCCTATCTGTCCCCTAGGTGTCCCTGGGGGTGCCCTGGCTGTCCCCTAGGTGTCCCTTGGGTTGCCCTGCCTGTCCCGTAGGTGTCCCTGGGGGTGCCCTGGCTGTCACTAGTGTGCCCTGGCTGTGCCCTAGGTGTCCCTGGGGTGCCTTGGCTGTCCCTGGGTTGCCCTGGCTGTCCCCTCGTTGTCCCTGGGGGTTCCCTGCGTGTCCCCTAGGTGTCCTTGGGGGTGCCCTGGCTGTCCCCTAGGTGTCCCTGGGGGTGCCCTTGATGTCCCTGGGGGGGCCCTGGCTGTCCCTGGGGGTGCCCTGGCTGTCCCCTAGGTGGCCCTGGGGGTGCCCTGGCTGTCCTTTAGGTGTCTTTTGGTGTGCCCTGGCTGTCCCTGGGGGAGCCCTGGCTGTCCCTGGGGGTGCCCTGGCTGTCCCCTTCGTGTCCCTGGGGGTGCCCTGGGTGTCCCTGGAGTGCCCGTGCTGTCCCCTAAATGTCCCTGGGGTGCCCTGGCTGTCCCCTGGATGTCCCTCGGGGTGCCCTGGGTGTCCCTGGGGGTGCCCTGGCTGTCCCCTAGGTGTCCCTGGGGGTGCCCTGCCTGTCCCTTAGGTGTCCCTGGGGGTGCCCTGGCTGTCCCTAGGGTGCCCTTGCTGTGCCCTAGGTGTCCCTGGGGTGCCTTGGCTGTCCCTGGGGGGGCCCTGGCTGTCCCCTCGTTGTCCCTGGGGGTACCCTGCGTGTCCCCTAGGTGTCCTTGGGGGTGCCCTGGCTGTCCCTAGGGTGCCCGTTCTGTGCCCTGGCTGTCCCTAGGGTGCCCGGGCTGTCCCCTAGGTGTCCCCGGGTGTGCCCTGGTTTTCCCTGTGGGTGCACAGGGTGTCCCTGAGGTTCCCTGGCTGTCCCCTAGGTGTCCCTGGGGTTCCCTGGCTGTCCCCTAGGTGTCCCTGGGGGTGCCCTGGGTGTGCCTGGGGTGCCCTGGCTGTCCCCTAGGTGTCCCTGGGGGTGCCCAGGGTGTCCCTGGGGATGCCCTGGCTGTCCCCTAGGTGTCCCTGGGGGTGCCCTGGATGTCCCTGGGGGGGCCCTGGCTATCCTGTAGGTGTCCCTTGGGGTGCCCTACCTGTCCCTCGAGGTGCCCTGGCTGTCCCCTAGGTGTCCCTGGGGGTGCCCTGGCTGTCCCGTCAGTGTCCCTTGGGGTGCCCTGCCTGTCCCCTAGGTGTCCCTGGGGGTGCCCTGCCTGTCCCTTAAGTGTCCCTGGGGTGCCCTGGCTGTCCCTAGGGTGCCCTGGCTGTGCCCTCGGTGTCTCTGGGGGTGCCCTGGGTGTCCCTGGGGTGCCCTGGCTGTCCCTAGGGTGCCATGGCTTTCCCTAGGGTGCCCTGGCTGTCCCCTCGGTGTCCCTGGGGGTGCCCTGGGTGTCCCTGGGGTGCCCTGGCTGTCCCCTAGGTGTCCCTGGGGGGGCCCTGGCTGTCCCCTAGGTGTCCCTGGGGGTGCCCTGGGTGTCCCTGGGGGTGCACAGGGTGTCCCTAGGGTGCCCTGGCTGTCCCCTCGGTGTCCCTGGGGGTGCCCTGGGTGTCCCTGGGGTGCCCTGGCTGTCCCCTAGGTGTCCCTGGGGAGGCCCTGGCTGTCCCCTAGGTGTCCCTGGGGGTGCCCTGCCTATCCCTAGGGTGCCCTGGCTGTCCCCTACGTGTCCCTGGCGTTCCCTGGCTGTCCCATAGGTGTCCCTGGGGGGGCCCTGGGTGTCCCTGGGGTGCCCTGGCTGTCCCTAGGGTGCCCTGGCTGTCACCTAGGTGTCCCTGGGTGTGCCCTGGGTGTCCCTGGGCGTGCACAGGGTGTCCCTGGGGTTCCCTGGCTGTCCCCTTGGTGTCCCTGGGGGTACCCTGGCTGTCCCCGAGGTGTCCATGGGGGTGCCCTGGGTGTCCCTGGGCTGGCCTGGCTGTCCCCTAGGTGTCCCTGGGGGTGCCCTTGATGTCCCTGGGGGGCCCTGGCTGTCCCTGGGGGTGCCCTGGCTGTCCCCTTCGTGTCCCTGGGGGTGCCCTGGGTGTCCCTGGAGTGCCCGTGCTGTCCCCTAAATGTCCCTGGGGTGCCCTGGCTGTCCCCTGGATGTCCCTGGGGGTGCCCTGGGTGTCCCTGGGGGTGCCCTGGCTGTCCCCTAGGTGTCCCTGGGGTGCCTTGGCTGTCCCTGGGGGTGCCCTGGCTGTCCCCTCGTTGTCCCTGGGGGTAACCTGCGTGTCCCCTAGGTGTCCTTGGGGGTGCCCTGGCTGTCCCTAGGGTGCCCTTTCTGTGCCCTGGCTGTCCCTAGGGTGCCCGGGCTGTCCCCTAGGTGTCCCCGGGTGTGCCCTGGTTTTCCCTGGGGGTGCACAGGGTGTCCCTGAGGTTCCCTGGCTGTCCCCTAGGTGTCCCTGGCGGGGCCCTGGCTGTCCCCTAGGTGTCCCTGGGGGTGCCCTGGGTGTCCCTAGGGGTGCAAAGGGTGTCCCTGGGGTTCCCTGGGTGTCCCCTAGGTGTCCCTGGGGGAGCCCTGGCTGTCCCCTAGGTGTCCCTGGGGGTGCCCAGGGTGTTCCTGGGGTTCCCTGGCTGTCCCCTAGGTGTCCCTGGGGGTGCCCTGGCTGTCCCTAGGGTGCCCTGGCAGTCCCCTAGGTGTCCCTGGGGGTGCCCTGCCTGTCCCCTAGGTGTCCCTGGGGGTGCCCTGGTGTCCCTTGGGGTGCCCTGGCTGTCCCCTAGGTGTCCCTGGGGGTGCCCTGGCTGTCCCCTAGGTGTCCCTGGGGTTCCCTGGCTGTCCCCTAGGTGTCCCTGGGGGTGCCCTGGGTGTGCCTGGGGTGCCCTGGCTGTCCCCTAGGTGTCCCTGGGGGTGCCCAGGGTGTCCCTGGGGATGCCCTGGCTGTCCCCTAGGTGTCCCTGGGGGTGCCCTGGATGTCCCTGGGGGGGCCCTGGCTGTCCCTAGGGTGCCCTGGCTGTCCCCTAGGTGTCCCTGGGTGTGCCCTGGGTGTCCCTGGGCGTGCACAGGGTGTCCCTGGGGTTCCCTGGCTGTCCCCTAGGTTTCCCTGGGGGGGCCCTGGCTGTCTTCTAGGTGTCCCTGGGGGTGCCCTGGGTGTCCCTGGGGGTGCACAGGGTGTCCCTGGGGTTCCCTGGCTGTCCCCTAGGGGTCTCTGGGGGTGCCCTGGCTGTCCCGTCAGTGTCCCTTGGGGTGCCCTGCCTGTCCCCTAGGTGTCCCTGGGGGTGCCCTGCCTGTCCCTTAGGTGTCCCTGGGGTGCCCTGGCTGTCCCTAGGGTGCCATGGCTTTCCCTGGGGTGCCCTGGCTGTCCCCTAGGTGTCCCTGGGGGGGCCCTGGCTGTCCCCTAGGTGTCCCTGGGGGTGCACAGGGTGTCCCTGGGGTTCCCTGGCTGTCCCCTAGGTGTCCCTGGGCTGCCCTGGCTGTCCTTGGGGTGGCCTGGCTGTGCCCTTGGTGTCCCTGAGGGTGCCCTGGCTGTCCCTAGGGTGCCCTGGCTGTGCCGTAGGTGTCCCTGTGGTGCCCTGGCTGTCCTCTAGGTGTCCCTGGGGTGCCCTGGGTGTCCCTGGCGTACCCTGGCTGTCTCCTAGGTGTCCCTGTGGGTGCCCTCCCTGTCCCTCGGGATGCCCTGGCTGTCCTTTAGGTGTCCCTGGGGGTGCCCTGGGTGTCCGTGGGGTCCCCTGGCTGTCCCCTAGGTGTCCCTGGGGGGGCCCTGGCTGTCCCCTAGGTGTCCCTGGGGGTGCCCTGGCTGTCCCTGGGGTGCCCTGGCTGTCCCCTAGATGTCCCTGGAGGTCGCCTAGGTGTCCCTGGGGGTGCCCTCGCTATCCCTGGGGTGCCCTGGCTGTCTCCTAGGTGTCCCTGTAGGTGCCCTGGCTGTCCCCTAGGTGTCCCTGGGGGTCCCCTTGGTGTCCCTGGGCTGCCCTGGCTGTCCCCTAGGTGTCCCTGGGGGTGCCCTTGATGTCCCTGGGGGGGCCCTGGCTGTCCCTGGGGGTGCCCTGGCTGTCCCCTAGGTGGCCCTGGGGGTGCCCTGGCTGTCCTTTAGGTGTCTTTTGGTGTGCCCTGGCTGTCCCTGGGGGAGCCCTGGCTGTCCCTGGGGGTGCCCTGGCTGTCCCCTTCGTGTCCCTGGGGGTGCCCTGGGTGTCCCTGGAGTGCCCGTGCTGTCCCCTAAATGTCCCTGGGGTGCCCTGGCTGTCCCCTGGATGTCCCTCGGGGTGCCCTGGGTGTCCCTGGGGGTGCCCTGGCTGTCCCCTAGGTGTCCCTGGGGGTGCCCTGCCTGTCCCTTAGGTGTCCCTGGGGGTGCCCTGGCTGTCCCTAGGGTGCCCTGGCTGTGCCCTAGGTGTCCCTGGGGTGCCTTGGCTGTCCCTGGGGGGGCCCTGGCTGTCCCCTCGTTGTCCCTGGGGGTACCCTGCGTGTCCCCTAGGTGTCCTTGGGGGTGCCCTGGCTGTCCCTAGGGTGCCCTTTCTGTGCCCTGGCTGTCCCTAGGGTGCCCGGGCTGTCCCCTAGGTGTCCCCGGGTGTGCCCTGGTTTTCCCTGGGGGTGCACAGGGTGTCCCTGAGGTTCCCTGGCTGTCCCCTAGGTGTCCCTGGGGTTCCCTGGCTGTCCCCTAGGTGTCCCTGGGGGTGCCCTGGGTGTGCCTGGGGTGCCCTGGCTGTCCCCTAGGTGTCCCTGGGGGTGCCCAGGGTGTCCCTGGGGATGCCCTGG
Source organism: Chamaea fasciata (assembly GCF_029207755.1). Classification (NCBI taxonomy): domain Eukaryota; kingdom Metazoa; phylum Chordata; class Aves; order Passeriformes; family Sylviidae; genus Chamaea; species Chamaea fasciata. The sequence goes on along the minus strand of NW_027094869.1, from coordinate 35,728 downwards.
CTGTCCCCTAGGTGTCCCTGGGGGTGCCCTGGATGTCCCTGGGGGGGCCCTGGCTATCCTGTAGGTGTCCCTGGGGGTGCCCTACCTGTCCCTCGAGGTGCCCTGGCTGTCCCCTAGGTGTCCCTGGTGGTGCCCTGGGTGTCCCTGGGGGTGCCCTGGCTGTCCCTAGGGTGCCCTGGCTGTCCCCTAGGTGTCCCTGGGTGTGCCCTGGGTGTCCCTGGGGGTGCACAGGGTGTCCCTGGGGTTCCCTGGCTGTCCCCTAGGTTTCCCTGGGGGGGCCCTGGCTGTCCCCTAGGTGTCCCTGGGGGTGCCCTGGGTGTCCCTGGGGGTGCACAGGGTGTCCCTGGGGTTCCCTGGCTGTCCCCTAGGTGTCCCTGGGGGTGCCCTGGGTGTCCCTGGGGTGCCCTGGCTGACCCCAAGGTGTCCCTTGGGGTGCCCAGAGTGTCCCTAGGAGGTCCCTGGCTGTCCCCTAGGGGTCTCTGGGGGTGCCCTGGCTGTCCCGTCAGTGTCCCTTGGGGTGCCCTGCCTGTCCCCTAGGTGTCCCTGGGGGTGCCCTGCCTGTCCCTTAGGTGTCCCTGGGGTGCCCTGGCTGTCCCTAGGGTGCCCTGGCTGTGCCCTCGGTGTCTCTGGGGGTGCCCTGGGTGTCCCTGGGGTGCCGTTGGTGTCCCTGAGGGTGCCCTGGCTGTCCCTAGGGTGCCCTGGCTGTGCCGTAGGTGTCCCTGTGGTGCCCTGGCTGTCCTCTAGGTGTCCCTGGGGTGCCCTGGGTGTCCCTGGGGTCCCCTGGCTGTCCCGTAGGTGTCCCTGGGGGGGCCCTGGCTGTCCCCTAGGTGTCCCTGGGGGTGCCCTGGCTGTCCCTTGGGTGCCCTGGCTGTCCCCTAGATGTCCCTGGAGGTCGCCTAGGTGTCCCTGGGGGTGCCCTCGCTGTCACTGGGGTGCCCTGGCTGTCTCCTAGGTGTCCCTGTAGGTGCCCTGGCTGTCCCCTAGGTGTCCCTGGGGGTCCCCTTGGTGTCCCTGGGGGTACCCTGGCTGTCCCCGAGGTGTCCATGGGGGTGCCCTGGGTGTCCCTGGGCTGCCCTGGCTGTCCCCTAGGTGTCCCTGGGGGTGCCCTTGATGTCCCTGGGGGTGCCCTGGCTGTCCCTGGGGGTGCCCTGGCTGTCCCCTTCGTGTCCCTGGGGGTGCCCTGGGTGTCCCTGGAGTGCCCGTGCTGTCCCTAAATGTCCCTGGGGGTGCCCTATCTGTCCCCTAGGTGTCCCTGGGGGTGCCCTGGCTGTCCCCTAGGTGTCCCTTGGGTTGCCCTGCCTGTCCGTAGGTGTCCCTGGGGGTGCCCTGGCTGTCACTAGTGTGCCCTGGCTGTGCCCTAGGTGTCCCTGGGGTGCCTTGGCTGTCCCTGGGTTGCCCTGGCTGTCCCCTCGTTGTCCCTGGGGGTTCCCTGCGTGTCCCCTAGGTGTCCTTGGGGTGCCCTGGCTGTCCCTAGGGTGCCCTTTCTGTGCCCTGGCTCTCCCTAGGGTGCCCGGGCTGTCCCTAGGTGTCCCCGGGTGTGCCCTGGGTGTCCCTGGGGTGCACAGGGTGTCCCTGAGGTTCCCTGGCTGTCCCCTAGGTGTCCCTGGGGGGGCCCTGGCTGTCCCCTAGGTGTCCCTGGGGGTGCATTATGTGTCCCTGGGGATGCCCAGGGTGTCCCTGGGGTTCCCTGGCTGTCCTCTAGGTGTCCCTGGGGGTGCCCTGGCTGTCCCTAGGGTGCCCTGGCAGTCCCCTAGGTGTCCCTGGGGGTGCCCTGCCTGTCCCCTAGGTGTCCCTGGGGGTGCCCTGGTGTCCCTCGGGGTGCCCTGGCTGTCCCCTAGGTGTCCCTGGGGGAGCCCTGGGTGTTCCTGGGGTGCCCTGGCTGTCCCCATGGTATCCCTGTGGGTGCCCAGAGTGTCCCTGGGAGAGCCCTGCCTGTCCCCTAGGTGTCCCTGGAGTTGCCCAGGGTGTCCCTGGGGTTCCCTGGCTGTCCCCTAGTTGTCCCTGGGGGGGCCCTGGGGTGTTCCTGGGGGTGCACAGGGTGTCAGTGGGGTTCCCTGGCTCTCCCGTACGTGTCCCTGGGGTTCCCTGGAGGTCCCCTAGGTGTCCCTGGGGGTGCCCTGAGTGTCCCTGGAGTGCCCTGGCTGTTCCCTAAATGTCCCTGGTGGTGCCCTGGCTTTCCCCTCGGTATCCCTGGGGGTGCCCTGCCTGTCCCCTAGGTGTCGTTGGGGGTGCCCTGGGTTTCCCTGGGGGTGCCCTGCCTGTCCCCTAGGTGTCCTTGGGGGTTGCCCTGGGTGTCCCTGGGGTGCCCTGGCTGTCCCCAAGGTGTCCCTGTGGGTGCCCAGAGTGTCCCTGGGAGTGCCCTGCCTGTCCCTAGGTTTCCCTGGGGGTTCCCTGCCTGTCCCCTAGGTGTCCCTGGAGGTGCCCTGGGTGTCCCTGGGGGTGCCCTGTCTGTCCCCTAAATGTCCCTGGGGGTGCCCTGGCTGTCCCCTAGGTGTCCCTGGGGGTGTCCTGCCTTCCCCTAGGTGTGCCTGGGGGTGCCCTGGCTTTCCCCTCGGTGTCCCTGTGCGTGCCCTGGCTGTCCCCTAGGTGTTCCTGGGGGTGCCCTGGGTGTCCCTGGGGGGGCCCTGGCTGTCCCCTAGGTGTCCCTGGGGGGGCCCTGGCTGTCACTGGAGTGCCCTGGCTGTCCCCTAGGTGTCCCTGGGGGGGCCCTGGCTGTCCCCTAGGTGTCCCTGGGGGTGCCCTCGCTGTCCCTGGGGTGCCCTGGAGGTCCCCTAGGTGTCCCTGGGGGTGCGCTGGCTGTCCCTGGGGTGCCCTGGCTGTCTCAAAGGTGTCCCTGGGGGTGCCCTGGCTGTCCTCTCGGTGTCCCTGGGTGTGCCCTGGGTGTCCCTGGGGGTGCCCTGGCTGTCCCCTAGGTGTCCCTGGGGGTGCCCTGGCTGTCCCTGGAGTGCCCTGGCTGTCCCGTCGGTGTCCCTGGGTGTGCCCAGACTGTCCCTGGGGTGCCCAGGGGGTGCCCTGGAAGTCCCCTCGGTGTCCCTGGGGGGGCCCAGGGTGTCCCTGCGGATCCCTTGCTGTCCCCTACGTGTCCCTGGGGGTGCCCTGGCTGTGCCCTTGGTGTCCCTGGGGGTGCCCTGGCTGTCCCTAGGGTGCCCTGGCTGTCCCCTAGGTGTCTCTGGGGTTGCCCCGGGTGTCTCTGGGGTGCCATGACTGTCCCCTACGTGTCCCTGGGGGTGCCCAGGGTGTCCCTGGGGGTGCCCTGGGTGTCCCTGGAGTGCCCTGCCTGTCCCCTAAGTGTCCCTGGGGGTGCCCTGGCTGTCCCCTTGGTGTCCCTGGGGTGCCCTGCCTGTCCCCTAGGTGTTTCTGGGGGTGCCCTGGCTGTCCACTTGGTGTCCCTGGGGTGCCCTGGCTTTCCCCTATCTGTCCCTGTGGGTGCCCTGGCTGTCCCTGGGGTGCCCTGGCTGTCCTCTACGTGTCCCTGGGGGTGCCCAGGGTGTCCCTGGGGTTCCCTGGCTGTCCCCTAGGTGTCCCTGGGGGGGCCCTGGGTGTCCCTGGGGGTGCCCAGGGTGTCCCTTAGGTGTCCCTGGGGGTGCCCTTGCTGTCCCCTAGCTGTCCCTCGGGCTGCCCTGGCTGTCCCTGGGGTGCTCTGGATGTCCCATTGGTGTCCCTGGGGGTGCCCTGGCTGTCCCCTTGGTGTCCCTAGGGTGCCCTGTCTTTGCCCTTGGTGTCCCTGGGGGTGCCCTTGCTGTCCCCTAGGTGTCCCTGGGGGTGCCCTGGCTGTCCCCTTGGTGTCCCTGGGGGTGCCCTGGGTGTCCCCTTGGTGTCCCTGGGATGCCCTGGCAGTCCCCTAGGTGTCCCTGGGGGTGCCCTGGGTGTCCCAGGGGGTGCCCTAGCTGTCCCTGGGGTGCCCTGGCTGTGCCCTCGGTGTCCCTGGGGGTGCCCTGGCTGTCCCTAGGGTGCCCTGGCTGTCCCCTAGGTGTCCCTGGGTGTGCCCTGGGTGTCCCTGGGGTGCCCTGACTGTCCCTAGTTGTCCCTGGGGGTGCCCTGGGTGTCCCTGGGGTGCCCTGGGGGTACCCTGGCTGTCCCTGGAGCTGCCCTGCCTGTCCCTTAGGTGTCCCTGGGGGTGCCCTGGCTGTCCCTAGGGTGCCCTGGCTGTGCCCTCGGTGTCTCTGGGGGTGACCTGCCTGTCCCCTAGGTGTCCCTGGGGGTGCCCTGCCTGTCGCTATGGTGCCGTGGCTGTGCCCTCAGTGTCCCTGGGCGTGCCCATGGTGTTCCTGGGGTTCCCTGGCTGTCCCCTAGGTGTCCCTGGGGAGGTCCTGGGTGTCCCTGGGGTGCCCTGGCTGTCCCTGGGCTGCCCTGGGCTGCCCTGGCTGTCCTTGGGGTGCCCTGGCTCTGCCCTTGGTGTCCCTGGGGTGCCCTGCCTTGCCCTAGGTGTCCCTGGGGGTGCCCTGGCTGTCCCCTCCGTGTCCCTGGGGGTGCCCTGGGTGTCCCTGGGGTGCCCTGGCTGACCCCAAGGTGTCCCTTGGGGTGCCCAGAGTGTCCCTAGGAGGTCCCTGGCTGTCCCCTAGGTGTCCCTGGGTGTGCCCTGCCTGTCCCCTAGGTGTCGTTGGGGGCGCCCAGGGTGTCCCTGGGGTGCCCTGGCTGTCCCCTACGTGTCCCTGGGGGTGCCCAGGGTGTCCCTAGGAGGTCCCTGGCTGTCCCCTAGGTGTCCCTGGGTGTGCCCTTGCTGTCCCCTAGGTGTCCCTGGGGGTACCCTGGCTGTCCCTAGGGTGCCCTGGCTGTGCCCTAGGTGTCCCTGGGGTGCCCTGGCTGTCATGGGGGTGCCATGGCTGTCCCCTCGTTGTCCCTGGGGGTGCCCTGCCTATCCCCTAGGTGTCCCTGGGGGTGCCCTGGCTGTCCCCAGGGTGCCCTGGCTGTGCCCTCGGTGTCTCTGGGGGTGCACTGGGTGTCCCTGGGGGTGCACAGGGTGTCCCTGGAGTGCCCTGGCTTTCCCCTCGGTGTCCCTGGGGGTGCCCTGGGTGTCCCTGGGGGTGCACAGGGTGTCCCTGGGGTTCCCTGGCTGTCCCCTAGGTGTCCCTGGGGGTGCCCTGGGTGTCCCTGGGGTTCCCTGGCTGTCCCCTAGTTGTCCGGGGGGGCCCTGGCTGTCCCCTAGGTGTCCCTGGAGGTGCCCTGGGTGTCCCTGGGGGTGCACAGAGTGTCCCTGGGGTTCCCTGGCTGTCCCCTAGGTGTCCCTGGGGGTGCCCTGGGTGTCCCAGGGGTGCCCTGGCTGTCCCCTAGGTGTCCCTGGGGGTGCCCTGGCTGTCCCCTAGGTGTCCCTGGGGGGGCCCTGCTGTCTCCTGGGTGTCCCTGGGCGTGCCCTGGGTGTCCCTGGGGTGCCCTGGCTGTCCCCTAGATGTCCCTGGGGGGGCTTTGGCTGTCCCCTAGGTGTCCCTGGGGGGGCCCTGGCTGTCTCCTAGGTGTCCCTTGTGGTGCCCTGGCTGTCCCCTACGTGTCCCTGGGGGTGCCCTGGCTGTTCCTCGAGTGCCCTGGCTGTCCCCTAGGTCTCCTTGGGGGTGCCCTGGGTGTCCCCTAGGTGTCCCCGGGGGTGCCCTGGCTGTCCCTAGGGTGCCCTTGCTTTGCCCTCGCTGTCCCTGGGGTGGCCTGGCTGTCCCTAGGTGTCCCTGTGGGTGCCCTGGCTGTCCCCTCGGTGTCCCTGGGTGCCCTGGCTGTCCCCTTGGTGTCCCTGGGGGTGCGCTGTGGGTCCCTGGGGTGCCTGGGGTGCCCTGGTTCCCCCTGGGGGTGCCCTGGCTGTCCCCTAGGTGTCCCTTGGGGTGCCCTGGCTGTCCCTGGGGAGGCCCTGGCTGTCCCCTTGGGGTCTCTGGGGGTGCCCTGCCTGTCCCCTAGGTGTCCCTGGGCGTGCCCTGGCTGTCCCCTCGGTGTCCCTGGGGGTGCCCTGCCTATCCCCTAGGTGTCCCTGGAAGGGCCCTGGCTGTCTCCGAGGTGTCCCTGGGGGGGCCCTGGCTGTCTCCTAGGTGTCCCTTGTGGTGCCCTGGCTGTCCCTGGGGTTCCCTGGCTGTCCCCTAGGTGTCCCTGGGGGTGCCCTGGGTGTCCCTGGGGTGCCCTGGCTGTCCCTAGGGTGCCATGGCTTTCCCTAGGGTGCCCTGGCTCTCCCCTCGGTGTCCCTGGGGGTGCCCTGGGTGTCCCTGGGTGCCCTGGCTGTCCCCTAGGTGTCCCTGGCGGGGCCCTGGCTGTCCCCTAGGTGTCCCTGGGGGTGCCCTGGGTGTCCCTAGGGGTGCACAGGGTGTCCCTGGGGTTCCCTGGCTGTCCCCTAGGTGTCCCTGGGGGGGCCCTGGCTGTCCCCTAGGTGTCCCTGGGGGTGCATTAGGTGTCCCTGGGGGTGCCCTGGTGTCCCTCGGGGTGCCCTGGCTGTCCCCTAGGTGTCCCTGGGGGTGCCCTGGCTGTCCCCTAGGTGTCCCTGGGGTTCCCTGGCTGTCCCCTAGGTGTCCCTGGGGGTGCCCTGGGTGTGCCTGGGGTGCCCTGGCTGTCCCCTAGGTGTCCCTGGGGGTGCCCAGGGTGTCCCTGGGGACGCCCTGGCTGTCCCCTAGGTGTCCCTGGGGGTGCCCTGGATGTCCCTGGGGAGGCCCTGGCTGTCCTGTTGGTGTCCCTGGGGGTGCCCTCCCTGTCCCTCGAGGTGCCCTGGCTGTCCCCTAGGTGTCCCTGGGGGTGCCCTGCGTGTCCCTGGGCGTGCCCTGGCTGTCCCTAGGGTGCCCTGGCTGTCCCCTAGGTGTCCCTGGGTGTGCCCTGGGTGTCCCTGGGCGTGCACAGGGTGTCCCTGGGGTTCCCTGGCTGTCCCCTAGGTTTCCCTGGGGGGGCCCTGGCTGTCCCCTAGGTGTCCCTGGGGGTGCCCTGGGTGTCCCTGGGGGTGCACAGGGTGTCCCTGGGGTTCCCTGGCTGTCCCCTAGGTGTCCCTGGGGGTGCCCTGGGCGTCCCTGGGGTGCCCTGGCTGACCCCAAGGTGTCCCTTTGGGTGCCCAGAGTGTCCCTAGGAGGTCCCTGGCTGTCCCCTAGGGGTCTCTGGGGGTGCCCTGGCTGTCCCGTCAGTGTCCCTTGGGGTGCCCTGCCTGTCCCCTAGGTGTCCCTGGGGGTGCCCTGCCTGTCCCTGGAGTGCCCTGGCTGTCCCGTCGGTGTCCCTGGGTGTGCCCAGACTGTCCCTGGGGTGCCCAGGGGGTGCCCTGGAAGTCCCCTCGGTGTCCCTGGGGGGGCCCAGGGTGTCCCTGCGGATCCCTTGCTGTCCCCTACGTGTCCCTGGGGGTGTCCTGGCTGTGCCCTTGGTGTCCCTGGGGGTGCCCTGGCTGTCCCTAGGGTGCCCTGGCTGTCCCCTAGGTGTCTCTGGGGTTGCCCCGGGTGTCTCTGGGGTGCCATGACTGTCCCCTACGTGTCCCTGGGGGTGCCCAGGGTGTCCCTGGGGGTGCCCTGGGTGTCCCTGGAGTGCCCTGCCTGTCCCCTAAGTGTCCCTGGGGGTGCCCTGGCTGTCCCCTTGGTGTCCCTGGGGTGCCCTGCCTGTCCCCTAGGTGTTTCTGGGGGTGCCCTGGCTGTCCACTTGGTGTCCCTGGGGTGCCCTGGCTTTCCCCTATCTGTCCCTGTGGGTGCCCTGGCTGTCCCTGGGGTGCCCTGGCTGTCCTCTACGTGTCCCTGGGGGTGCCCAGGGTGTCCCTGGGGTTCCCTGGCTGTCCCCTAGGTGTCCCTGGGCGGGCCCTGGGTGTCCCTGGGGGTGCCCAGGGTGTCCCTTAGGTGTCCCTGGGGGTGCCCTTGCTGTCCCCTAGCTGTCCCTCGGGCTGCCCTGGCTGTCCCTGGGGTGCTCTGGATGTCCCATTGGTGTCCCTGGGGGTGCCCTGGCTGTCCCCTTGGTGTCCCTAGGGTGCCCTGTCTTTGCCCTTGGTGTCCCTGGGGGTGCCCTTGCTGTCCCCTAGGTGTCCCTGGGGGTGCCCTGGCTGTCCCCTTGGTGTCCCTGGGGGTGCCCTGGGTGTCCCCTTGGTGTCCCTGGGATGCCCTGGCAGTCCCCTAGGTGTCCCTGGGGGTGCCCTGGGTGTCCCAGGGGGTGCCCTAGCTGTCCCTGGGGTGCCCTGGCTGTGCCCTCGGTGTCCCTGGGGGTGCCCTGGCTGTCCCTAGGGTGCCCTGGCTGTCCCCTAGGTGTCCCTGGGTGTGCCCTGGGTGTCCCTGGGGTGCCCTGACTGTCCCTAGGTGTCCCTGGGGGTGCCCTGGGTGTCCCTGGGGTGCCCTGGGGGTACCCTGGCTGTCCCTGGAGCTGCCCTGCCTGTCCCTTAGGTGTCCCTGGGGGTGCCCTGGCTGTCCCTAGGGTGCCCTGGCTGTGCCCTCGGTGTCTCTGGGGGTGACCTGCCTGTCCCCTAGGTGTCCCTGGGGGTGCCCTGCCTGTCCCTATGGTGCCGTGGCTGTGCCCTCAGTGTCCCTGGGCGTGCCCATGGTGTTCCTGGGGTTCCCTGGCTGTCCCCTAGGTGTCCCTGGGGAGGTCCTGGGTGTCCCTGGGGTGCCCTGGCTGTCCCTGGGCTGCCCTGGGCTGCCCTGGCTGTCCTTGGGGTGCCCTGGCTCTGCCCTTGGTGTCCCTGGGGTGCCCTGCCTTGCCCTAGGTGTCCCTGGGGGTGCCCTGGCTGTCCCCTCCGTGTCCCTGGGGGTGCCCTGGGTGTCCCTGGGGTGCCCTGGCTGACCCCAAGGTGTCCCTTGGGGTGCCCAGAGTGTCCCTAGGAGGTCCCTGGCTGTCCCCTAGGTGTCCCTGGTGTGCCCTGCCTGTCCCCTAGGTGTCGTTGGGGGCGCCCAGGGTGTCCCTGGGGTGCCCTGGCTGTCCCCTACGTGTCCCTGGGGGTGCCCAGGGTGTCCCTGGGGGTGCCCTTGCTGTCCCCTAGGTGTCCCTGGGGGTACCCTGGCTGTCCCTAGGGTGCCCTGGCTGTGCCCTAGGTGTCCCTGGGGTGCCCTGGCTGTCCATGGGGGTGCCATGGCTGTCCCCTCGTTGTCCCTGGGGGTGCCCTGCCTATCCCCTAGGTGTCCCTGGGGGTGCCCTGGGTGTCCCTGGGGGTGCACAGGGTGTCCCTGGAGTGCCCTGGCTTTCCCCTCGGTGTCCCTGGGGGTGCCCTGGGTGTCCCTGGGGGTGCACAGGGTGTCCCTGGGGTTCCCTGGCTGTCCCCTAGGTGTCCCTGGGGGTGCCCTGGGTGTCCCTGGGGTTCCCTGGCTGTCCCCTAGTTGTCCCGGGGGGGCCCTGGCTGTCCCCTAGGTGTCCCTGGAGGTGCCCTGGGTGTCCCTGGGGGTGCACAGAGTGTCCCTGGGGTTCCCTGGCTGTCCCCTAGGTGTCCCTGGGGGTGCCCTGGGTGTCCCAGGGGTGCCCTGGCTGTCCCCTAGGTGTCCCTGGGGGTGCCCTGGCTGTCCCCTAGGTGTCCCTGGGGGGGCCCTGGCTGTCTCCTGGGTGTCCCTGGGCGTGCCCTGGGTGTCCCTGGGGTGCCCTGGCTGTCCCCTAGATGTCCCTGGGGGGGCTTTGGCTGTCCCCTAGGTGTCCCTGGGGGGGCCCTGGCTGTCTCCTAGGTGTCCCTTGTGGTGCCCTGGCTGTCCCCTACGTGTCCCTGGGGGTGCCCTGGCTGTTCCTCGAGTGCCCTGGCTGTCCCCTAGGTCTCCTTGGGGGTGCCCTGGGTGTCCCCTAGGTGTCCCCGGGGGTGCCCTGGCTGTCCCTAGGGTGCCCTTGCTTTGCCCTCGCTGTCCCTGGGGGTGGCCTGGCTGTCCCCTAGGTGTCCCTGTGGGTGCCCTGGCTGTCCCCTCGGTGTCCCTGGGGTGCCCTGGCTGTCCCCTTGGTGTCCCTGGGGGTGCGCTGTGGGTCCCTGGGGTGCCCTGGGGTGCCCTGGTTCCCCCTGGGGGTGCCCTGGCTGTCCCCTAGGTGTCCCTTGGGGTGCCCTGGCTGTCCCTGGGGAGGCCCTGGCTGTCCCCTTGGGGTCTCTGGGGGTGCCCTGCCTGTCCCCTAGGTGTCCCTGGGCGTGCCCTGGCTGTCCCCTCGGTGTCCCTGGGGGTGCCCTGCCTATCCCCTAGGTGTCCCTGGAAGGGCCCTGGCTGTCTCCGAGGTGTCCCTGGGGGGGCCCTGGCTGTCTCCTAGGTGTCCCTTGTGGTGCCCTGGCTGTCCCTGGGGTTCCCTGGCTGTCCCCTAGGTGTCCCTGGGGGTGCCCTGGGTGTCCCTGGGGTGCCCTGGCTGTCCCTAGGGTGCCATGGCTTTCCCTAGGGTGCCCTGGCTCTCCCCTCGGTGTCCCTGGGGGTGCCCTGGGTGTCCCTGGGGTGCCCTGGCTGTCCCCTAGGTGTCCCTGGCGGGGCCCTGGCTGTCCCCTAGGTGTCCCTGGGGGTGCCCTGGGTGTCCCTAGGGGTGCACAGGGTGTCCCTGGGGTTCCCTGGCTGTCCCCTAGGTGTCCCTGGGGGGGCCCTGGCTGTCCCCTAGGTGTCCCTGGGGGTGCATTAGGTGTCCCTGGGGGTGCCCTGGTGTCCCTCGGGGTGCCCTGGCTGTCCCCTAGGTGTCCCTGGGGGTGCCCTGGCTGTCCCCTAGGTGTCCCTGGGGTTCCCTGGCTGTCCCCTAGGTGTCCCTGGGGGTGCCCTGGGTGTGCCTGGGGTGCCCTGGCTGTCCCCTAGGTGTCCCTGGGGGTGCCCAGGGTGTCCCTGGGGACGCCCTGGCTGTCCCCTAGGTGTCCCTGGGGGTGCCCTGGATGTCCCTGGGGAGGCCCTGGCTGTCCTGTTGGTGTCCCTGGGGGTGCCCTCCCTGTCCCTCGAGGTGCCCTGGCTGTCCCCTAGGTGTCCCTGGGGGTGCCCTGCGTGTCCCTGGGCGTGCCCTGGCTGTCCCTAGGGTGCCCTGGCTGTCCCCTAGGTGTCCCTGGGTGTGCCCTGGGTGTCCCTGGGCGTGCACAGGGTGTCCCTGGGGTTCCCTGGCTGTCCCCTAGGTTTCCCTGGGGGGGCCCTGGCTGTCCCCTAGGTGTCCCTGGGGGTGCCCTGGGTGTCCCTGGGGGTGCACAGGGTGTCCCTGGGGTTCCCTGGCTGTCCCCTAGGTGTCCCTGGGGGTGCCCTGGGCGTCCCTGGGGTGCCCTGGCTGACCCCAAGGTGTCCCTTTGGGTGCCCAGAGTGTCCCTAGGAGGTCCCTGGCTGTCCCCTAGGGGTCTCTGGGGGTGCCCTGGCTGTCCCGTAGGTGTCCCTGGGGTGCCCTGGCTGTCCCTAGGGTGCCCTGGCTGTGCCCTCGGTGTCTCTGGGGGTGCCCTGGGTGTCCCTGGGGTGCCCTGGCTGTCCCTAGGGTGCCATGGCTTTCCCTAGGGTGCCCTGGCTGTCCCCTCGGTGTCCCTGGGGGTGCCCTGGGTGTCCCTGGGGTGCCCTGGCTGTCCCCTAGGTGTCCCTGGGGGGGCCCTGGCTGTCCCCTAGGTGTCCCTGGGGGTGCCCTGGGTGTCCCTGGGGGTGCACAGGGTGTCCCTGGGGTTCCCTGGCTGTCCCCTAGGTGTCCCTGGGGGTGCCCTGGGTGTCCCCTCCGTGTCCCTGGGTGTGCCCTGGGTGTCCCTGGGGTGCCCTGGCTGACCCCAAGGTGTCCCTTGGGGTGCCCAGAGTGTCCCTAGGAGGTCCCTGGCTGTTCTCTAGGGGTCTCTGGGGGTGCCCTGGCTGTCCCCTAGATGTCCCTGGGGGGGCTTTGGCTGTCCCCTAGGTGTCCCTGGGGGGGCCCTGGCTGTCTCCTAGGTGTCCCTTGTGGTGCCCTGGCTGTCCCCTACGTGTCCCTGGGGGTGCCCTGGCTGTTCCTCGAGTGCCCTGGCTGTCCCCTAGGTCTCCTTGGGGGTGCCCTGGGTGTCCCCTAGGTGTCCCCGGGGGTGCCCTGGCTGTCCCTAGGGTGCCCTTGCTTTGCCCTCGCTGTCCCTGGGGGTGGCCTGGCTGTCCCCTAGGTGTCCCTGTGGGTGCCCTGGCTGTCCCCTCGGTGTCCCTGGGGTGCCCTGGCTGTCCCCTTGGTGTCCCTGGGGGTGCGCTGTGGGTCCCTGGGGTGCCCTGGGGTGCCCTGGTTCCCCCTGGGGGTGCCCTGGCTGTCCCCTAGGTGTCCCTTGGGGTGCCCTGGCTGTCCCTGGGGAGGCCCTGGCTGTCCCCTTGGGGTCTCTGGGGGTGCCCTGCCTGTCCCCTAGGTGTCCCTGGGCGTGCCCTGGCTGTCCGCTCGGTGTCCCTGGGGGTGCCCTGCCTATCCCCTAGGTGTCCCTGGAAGGGCCCTGGCTGTCTCCGAGGTGTCCCTGGGGGGGCCCTGGCTGTCTCCTAGGTGTCCCTTGTGGTGCCCTGGCTGTCCCTGGGGTTCCCTGGCTGTCCCCTAGGTGTCCCTGGGGGTGCCCTGGGTGTCCCTGGGGTGCCCTGGCTGTCCCTAGGGTGCCATGGCTTTCCCTAGGGTGCCCTGGCTCTCCCCTCGGTGTCCCTGGGGGTGCCCTGGGTGTCCCTGGGGTGCCCTGGCTGTCCCCTAGGTGTCCCTGGCGGGGCCCTGGCTGTCCCCTAGGTGTCCCTGGGGGTGCCCTGGGTGTCCCTAGGGGTGCACAGGGTGTCCCTGGGGTTCCCTGGCTGTCCCCTAGGTGTCCCTGGGGGGGCCCTGGCTGTCCCCTAGGTGTCCCTGGGGGTGCATTAGGTGTCCCTGGGGGTGCCCTGGTGTCCCTCGGGGTGCCCTGGCTGTCCCCTAGGTGTCCCTGGGGGTGCCCTGGCTGTCCCCTAGGTGTCCCTGGGGTTCCCTGGCTGTCCCCTAGGTGTCCCTGGGGGTGCCCTGGGTGTGCCTGGGGTGCCCTGGCTGTCCCCTAGGTGTCCCTGGGGGTGCCCAGGGTGTCCCTGGGGACGCCCTGGCTGTCCCCTAGGTGTCCCTGGGGGTGCCTTGGATGTCCCTGGGGAGGCCCTGGCTGTCCTGTTGGTGTCCCTGGGGGTGCCCTCCCTGTCCCTCGAGGTGCCCTGGCTGTCCCCTAGGTGTCCCTGGGGGTGCCCTGCGTGTCCCTGGGCGTGCCCTGGCTGTCCCTAGGGTGCCCTGGCTGTCCCCTAGGTGTCCCTGGGTGTGCCCTGGGTGTCCCTGGGCGTGCACAGGGTGTCCCTGGGGTTCCCTGGCTGTCCCCTAGGTTTCCCTGGGGGGGCCCTGGCTGTCCCCTAGGTGTCCCTGGGGGTGCCCTGGGTGTCCCTGGGGGTGCACAGGGTGTCCCTGGGGTTCCCTGGCTGTCCCCTAGGTGTCCCTGGGGGTGCCCTGGGCGTCCCTGGGGTGCCCTGGCTGACCCCAAGGTGTCCCTTTGGGTGCCCAGAGTGTCCCTAGGAGGTCCCTGGCTGTCCCCTAGGGGTCTCTGGGGGTGCCCTGGCTGTCCCGTCAGTGTCCCTTGGGGTGCCCTGCCTGTCCCCTAGGTGTCCCTGGGGGTGCCCTGCCTGTCCCTTAGGTGTCCCTGGGGTGCCCTGGCTGTCCCTAGGGTGCCCTGGCTGTGCCCTCGGTGTCTCTGGGGGTGCCCTGGGTGTCCCTGGGGTGCCCTGGCTGTCCCTAGGGTGCCATGGCTTTCCCTAGGGTGCCCTGGCTGTCCCCTCGGTGTCCCTGGGGGTGCCCTGGGTGTCCCTGGGGTGCCCTGGCTGTCCCCTAGGTGTCCCTGGGGGGGCCCTGGCTGTCCCCTAGGTGTCCCTGGGGGTGCCCTGGGTGTCCCTGGGGGTGCACAGGGTGTCCCTGGGGTTCCCTGGCTGTCCCCTAGGTGTCCCTGGGGGTGCCCTGGGTGTCCCCTCCGTGTCCCTGGGTGTGCCCTGGGTGTCCCTGGGGTGCCCTGGCTGACCCCAAGGTGTCCCTTGGGGTGCCCAGAGTGTCCCTAGGAGGTCCCTGGCTGTCCTCTAGGGGTCTCTGGGGGTGCCCTGGCTGTCCCGTCAGTGTCCCTGGGGGTGCCCTGCCTGTCCCCTAGGTGTCCCTGGGGGTGCCCTGCCTGTCCCTTAGGTGTCCCTGGGGTGCCCTGGCTGTCCCTAGGGTGCCCTGGCTGTGCCCTCGGTGTCTCTGGGGGTGCCCTGGCTGTCCCTAGGGGGCCATGGCTGTCCCTAGGGTGCCCTGGCTGTCCCCTCGGTGTCCCTGGGGGCGCCCTGGGTGTCCCTGGGGTGCCCTGGCTGTCCCCTACGTGTCCCTGGCGTTCCCTGGCTGTCCCATAGGTGTCCATGGGGGGGCCCTGGCTGTCCCCTAGGTGTCCCTGGGGGTGCCCTGGCTGTCCCTGGGGTGCCCTGGCTGTCCCCTAGATGTCCCTGGAGGTCGCCTAGGTGTCCCTGGGGGTGCCCTCGCTGTCCCTGGGGTGCCCTGGCCGACCCCAAGGTGTCCCTTGGGGTGCCCAGAGTGTCCCTAGGAGGTCCCTGGCTGTCCCCTAGGGGTCTCTGGGGGTGCCCTGGATGTCCCGTCAGTGTCCCTGGGGGTGCCCTCCCTGTCCCTCGAGGTGCCCTGGCTGTCCCCTAGGTGTCCCTGGGGGTACCCTGGGTGTCCCTGGGGGTGCCCTGGCTGTCCCTAGGGTGCCCTGGCTGTCCCCTAGATGTCCCTGGGTGTGCCCTGGGTGTCCCTGGGCGTGCACAGGGTGTCCCTGGGGTTCCCTGGCTGTCCCCTAGGTGTCCCTGGGGGTGCCCTGGGTGTCCCTGGGGGTGCACAGGGTGTCCCTGGGGTTCCCTGGCTGTCCCCTAGGTATCCCTGGGGGTGCCCTGGGTGTCCCTGGGGTGCCCTGGCTGACCCCAAGGTGTCCCTTGGGGTGCCCAGAGTGTCCCTAGGAGGTCCCTGGCGGTCCCCTAGGGGTCTCTGGGGGTGCCCTGGCTGTCCCGTCAGTGTCCCTTGGGGTGCCCTGCCTGTCACCTAGGTGTCCCTGGGGGTGCCCTGCCTGTCCCTTAGGTGTCCCTGGGGTGCCCTGGCTGTCCCTAGGGTGCCCTGGCTGTGCCCTCGGTGTCTCTGGGGGTGCCCTGGGTGTCCCTGGGGGTGCCCTGGCTGTCCCTAGGGTGCCATGGCTTTCCCTAGGGTGCCCTGGCTGTCCCCTCGGTGTCCCTGGGGGTGCCCTGGGTGTCCCTGGGGTTCCCTGGCTGTCCCCTAGGTGTCCCTGGGGGTGCCCTGGGTGTCCCCTCCGTGTCCCTGGGTGTGCCCTGGGTGTCCCTGGGGTGCCCTGGCTGACCCCAAGGTGTCCCTTGGATTGCCCAGAGTGTCCCTAGGAGGTCCCTGGCTGTCCTCTAGGGGTCTCTGGGGGTGCCCTGGCTGTCCCGTCAGTGTCCCTGGGGGTGCCCTGCCTGTCCCCTAGGTGTCCCTGGGGTTGCCCTGCCTGTCCCTTAGGTGTCCCTGGGGTGCCCTGGCTGTCCCTAGGGTGCCCTGGCTGTGCCCTCGGTGTCTCTGGGGGTGCCCTGGCTGTCCCTAGGGGGCCATGGCTGTCCCTAGGGTGCCCTGGCTGTCCCCTCGGTGTCCCTGGGGGTGCCCTGGTTGTCCCTGGGGTGCCCTGGCTGTCCCCTAGGTGTCCCTGGGGGGGCCCTGGCTGTCCCCTAGGTGTCCCTGGGGGTGCCCTGCCTATCCCTAGGGTGCCCTGGCTGTCCCATAGGTGTCCCTGGGGGGGGCCTGGGTGTCCCTGGGGTGCCCTGGCTGTCCCTGGGGTGCCCGGGAGGTCCCCTACGTGTCCCTGGGGTACCCTGGGTGTCCCTGGGCAGCCCTGGGGTGCCTTGGCTGTCCCGTAGGTGTCCCTGGGCTGCCCTGGCTGTCCTTGGGGTGGCCTGGCTGTGCCCTTGGTGTCCCTGAGGGTGCCCTGGCTGTCCCTAGGGTGCCCCGGCTGTGCCCTAGGTGTCCCTGTGGGTGCCCTCCCTGTCCCTCGGGATGCCCTGGCTGTCCCCTACGTGTCCCTGGGGGTGCCCTGGGTGTCCCTGGGGTCTCCTGGCTGTCCCCTAGGTGTCCCTGGGGGGGCCCTGGCTGTCCCCTAGGTGTCCCTGGGGGTGCCCTGGCTGTTCCTGTGGTGCCCTGGCTGTCCCCTAGGTGTCCCTGGGGGTGCCCTGCTTGTCCCTAGGGTGCCCTGGCTGTCCCCTACGTGTCCCTGGCGTTCCCTGGCTGTCCCGTAGGTGTCCCTGGGGGGGCCCTGGGTGTCCCTGGGGTGCCCTGGCTGTCCCTGGGGTGCCCGGGAGGTCCCCTACGTGTACCCGGTGTACCCTGGGTGTCCCTGGGCTGCCCTGGGGTGCCCTGGCTGTCCTGTAGGTGTCCCTGGGCTGCCCTGGCTGTCCTTGGGGTGGCCTGGCTGTGCCCTTGGTGTCCCTGAGGGTGCCCTGGCTGTCCCTAGGGTGCCCTGGCTGTGCAGTAGGTGTCCCTGGGGGGGGCCTGGGTGTCCCTGGGGTGCCCTGGCTGTCCCTGGGGTGCCCGGGAGGTCCCCTACGTGTCCCTGGGGTACCCTGGGTGTCCCTGGGCAGCCCTGGGGTGCCTTGGCTGTCCCGTAGGTGTCCCTGGGCTGCCCTGGCTGTCCTTGGGGTGGCCTGGCTGTGCCCTTGGTGTCCCTGAGGGTGCCCTGGGTGTCCCTGGCGTACCCTGGCTGTCTCCTAGGTGTCCCTGTGGGTGCCCTCCCTGTCCCTCGGGATGCCCTGGCTGTCCCCTAGGTGTCCCTGGGGGTGCCCTGGGTGTCCCTGGGGTCCCCTGGCTGTCCCCTAGGTGTCCCTGGGGGGGCCCTGGCTGTCCCCTAGGTGTCCCTGGGGGTGCCCTGGCTGTCCCTGGGGTGCCCTGGCTGTCCCCTAGATGTCCCTGGAGGTCGCCTAGGTGTCCCTGGGGGTGCCCTCGCTATCCCTGGGGTGCCCTGGCTGTCTCCTAGGTGTCCCTGTAGGTGCCCTGGCTGTCCCCTAGGTGTCCCTGGGGGTCCCCTTGGTGTCCCTGGGGGTACCCTGGCTGTCCCCGAGGTGTCCATGGGGGTGCCCTGGGTGTTCCTGGGCTGCCCTGGCTGTCCCCTAGGTGTCCCTGGGGGTGCCCTTGATGTCCCTGGGGGGGCCCTGGCTGTCCCTGGGGGTGCCCTGGCTGTCCCCTTCGTGTCCCTGGGGGTGCCCTGGGTGTCCCTGGAGTGCCCGTGCTGTCCCCTAAATGTCCCTGGGGTGCCCTGGCTGTCCCCTGGATGTCCCTGGGGGTGCCCTGGGTGTCCCTGGGGGTGCCCTGGGTGTCCCCTTGGTGTCCCTGGGATGCCCTGGCAGTCCCCTAGGTGTCCCTGGGGGTGCCCTGGGTGTCCCAGGGGGTGCCCTAGCTGTCCCTGGGGTGCCCTGGCTGTGCCCTCGGTGTCCCTGGGGGTGCCCTGGCTGTCCCTAGGGTGCCCTGGCTGTCCCCTAGGTGTCCCTGGGTGTGCCCTGGGTGTCCCTGGGGTGCCCTGACTGTCCCTAGGTGTCCCTGGGGGTGCCCTGGGTGTCCCTGGGGTGCCCTGGGGGTACCCTGGCTGTCCCTGGAGGTGCCCTGCCTGTCCCTTAGGTGTCCCTGGGGATGCCCTGGCTGTCCCTAGGGTGCCCTGGCTGTGCCCTCGGTGTCTCTGGGGGTGCCCTGGGTGTCCCTAGGGTGCCATGGCTGTCCCTAGGGTGCCCTGGCTGTCCCCTCGGTGTCCCTGGGGGTGACCTGCCTGTCCCCTAGGTGTCCCTGGGGGTGCCCTGCCTGTCCCTATGGTGCCGTGGCTGTGCCCTCAGTGTCTCTGGGGTTGCCCTAGGTGTCCCTGGGCGTGCCCATGGTGTTCCTGGGGTTCCCTGGCTGTCCCCTAGGTGTCCCTGGGGAGGTCCTGGGTGTCCCTGGGGTGCCCTGGCTGTCCCTGGGCTGCCCTGGGCTGCCCTGGCTGTCCTTGGGGTGCCCTGGCTCTGCCCTTGGTGTCCCTGGGGTGCCCTGGCTGTCCCGTCAGTGTCCCTGGGGGTGCCCTGGCTGTCCCCTAGGTGTCCCTGGGGGTGTCCTGCCTTGCCCTAGGTGTCCCTGGGTGTGCCCTGCCTGTCCCCTAGGTGTCGTTGGGGGCGCCCAGGGTGTCCCTGGGGTGCCCTGGCTGTCCCCTACGTGTCCCTGGGGGTGCCCAGGGTGTCCCTGGGGGTGCCCTTGCTGTCCCCTAGGTGTCCCTGGGGGTACCCTGGCTGTCCCTGGGATGCTCTGGCTGTCCCCTCGGTGTCCCTGGGGGTGCCCTGGCTGTCCCCTTGGTGTCCCTAGGGTGCCCTGTCTGTGCCCTTGGTGTCCCTGGGGGTGCCCTGGCTGTCCCTAGGGTGCCCTGGCTGTCCCCTAGGTGTCCCTGGGGTGCCCTGGTGTCCCTCGGGGTGCCCTGGCTGTCCCCTAGGTGTCCCTGGGGGTGCCCTGCCTGTCCTCTAGGTGTCCCTGGGGGTGCCCTGGCTGTCCCCAGGGCGCCCTGGCTGTGCCCTTGGTGTCCCTGGGGGTGCCCTGGCTGTCCCTGGGGTGCCCTGGCTGTCCCCAAGGTGTCCCTGGGGGTGCCCTGCCTGTCCTCTCGGTGTCACTGGGGGTGCCCTGGCTGTGCCCTCGGTGTCCCTGGGGGTGCCCTGGCTGTCCCTAGGGTGCCCTGGCTGTCCCCTAGGTGTCCCTGGGTGTGCCCTGGCTGTCCCTGGGGTGCCCTGGCTGTCCCCTAGGTGTCCCTGGGTGTGCCCTGGGTGTCCCTGGGGTTCCCTGGCTGTCCCCTGGGTGTCCCGGGGGGGGCCCTGGCTGTCTCCTAGGTGTCCCTGGGGGTGCACAGGGTGTCCCTGGGGTTCCCTGGCTGTCCCCTAGGTGTCCCTGGGGGTGCCGTGGGTGTCTCTGGGGGGGCCCTGGCTGTCCCCTAGGTGTCCCTGGGGGTGCATTAGTTGTCCCTGGTGGTGCCCAGGGTGTCCCTGGGGTTCCCTGGCTGTCCCCTAGGTGTCCCTGCCTCGCTCGTATCCTCGACTCCGCCTCCGGCGCCATGGTGACTCCCCTCCCAGTCTGGGCCATTGTGGCCTCACCCCCTCCCCTGGGTCCATCCGACCCATCCCAGTATAGACCAATAAGGCACCGAGTGGCCACCATGGACCCCCACACGCCTGCCAGTTCATCCCAGTTCATCGCAGTCCACTCTTCGTCCATCCCAGGTTTCTCTGGTCACCCTCCCAGTGCTCTCAGTCCATCCCAGTCCCGCAGGTGTTGGTGCTTGGGGCTTGATGAGCTGGTGCCTGTCCGCAACGTGGAGCGGCTCAAACGGGACCTCAGGGTGAGGGGGGCGCGGATTTGGGGGAATCCTGGGGGTCCTGAGTTGTCGTGGAGAGGGTTTTTGGGTTGTGGGGGATCTGGGGGGAGTCCTGGGGGCTGCTTTGGGTGCTTTGGGGGGTATTCGGGAGGTTTGGGCGGCCCATTTGAGGCATCAAAGAACCTGAGGAGGGTTTTGATAGCTCCTGGAGGTGGAGGCGGCCGTGGGGGTGAGCTGGCTGTCCCAGGGGGTTCCTGGCTGTCCCTCGATGTCCCTGGGGTGCCCTGGCTGTCACTTAGGTGTCCCTCGGGGTGCCCTGGCTGTCCCTAGGGTGCCCTGGCTGTCCCCTAGGTGTCCCTGGGGTGCCCTGACTGTCCCCAGGTGTCCCTGGGGGTGCCCTGGGTGTCCCTGGGGTACCCTGGGGGTAGCCTGGCTGTCCCTGGAGGTGCCCTGCCTGTCCCCTACGTGTTCCTGGGGGTGCCCTGGCTGTCCATGGGGGTGCCATGGCTGTCCCCTCGTTGTCCCTGGGGGTGCCCTGCCTATCCCCTAGGTGTCCCTGGGGGTGCCCTGGCTGTCCCCAGGGTGCCCTGGCTGTGCCCTCGGTGTCTCTGGGGGTGCACTGGGTGTCCCTGGGGGTGCACAGGGTGTCCCTGGAGTGCCCTGGCTTTCCCCTCGGTGTCCCTGGGGGTGCCCTGGGTGTCCCTGGGGGTGCACAGGGTGTCCCTGGGGTTCCCTGGCTGTCCCCTAGGTGTCCCTGGGGGTGCCCTGGGTGTCCCTGGGGTTCCCTGGCTGTCCTCTAGTTGTCCCGGGGGGGCCCTGGCTGTCCCCTAGGTGTCCCTGGGGGTGCCCTGGGTGTCCCAGGGGTGCCCTGGCTGTCCCCTAGGTGTCCCTGGGGGTGCCCTGGCTGTCCCCTAGGTGTCCCTGGGGGGGCCCTGGCTGTCTCCTGGGTGTCCCTGGGCGTGCCCTGGGTGTCCCTGGGGTGCCCTGGCTGTCCCCTAGATGTCCCTGGGGGGGCTTTGGCTGTCCCCTAGGTGTCCCTGGGGGGGCCCTGGCTGTCTCCTAGGTGTCCCTTGTGGTGCCCTGGCTGTCCCCTACGTGTCCCTGGGGGTGCCCTGGCTGTTCCTCGAGTGCCCTGGCTGTCCCCTAGGTCTCCTTGGGGGTGCCCTGGGTGTCCCCTAGGTGTCCCCGGGGGTGCCCTGGCTGTCCCTAGGGTGCCCTTGCTTTGCCCTCGCTGTCCCTGGGGGTGGCCTGGCTGTCCCCTAGGTGTCCCTGTGGGTGCCCTGGCTGTCCGCTCGGTGTCCCTGGGGTGCCCTGGCTGTCCCCTTGGTGTCCCTGGGGGTGCGCTGTGGGTCCCTGGGGTGCCCTGGGGTGCCCTGGTTCCCCCTGGGGGTGCCCTGGCTGTCCCCTAGGTGTCCCTTGGGGTGCCCTGGCTGTCCCTGGGGAGGCCCTGGCTGTCCCCTTGGGGTCTCTGGGGGAGCCCTGCCTTTCCCCGAGGTGTCCCTGGGCGTGCCCTGGCTGTCCCCTCGGTGTCCCTGGGGGTGCCCTGCCTATCCCCTAGGTGTCCCTGGAAGGGCCCTGGCTGTCTCCGAGGTGTCCCTGGGGGGGCCCTGGCTGTCTCCTAGGTGTCCCTTGTGGTGCCCTGGCTGTCCCTGGGGTTCCCTGGCTGTCCCCTAGGTGTCCCTGGGGGTGCCCTGGGTGTCCCTGGGGGTGCCCTGGCTGTCCCTAGGGTGCCCTGGCTGTCCCCTAGGTGTCCCTGGGGGTGCCCTGGGTGTCCCTGGGGTGCCCTGGCTGTCCCTAGGGTGCCATGGCTTTCCCTAGGGTGCCCTGGCTCTCCCCTCGGTGTCCCTGGGGGTGCCCTGGGTGTCCCTGGGGTGCCCTGGCTGTCCCCTAGGTGTCCCTGGCGGGGCCCTGGCTGTCCCCTAGGTGTCCCTGGGGGTGCCCTGGGTGTCCCTAGGGGTGCACATGGTGTCCCTGGGGTTCCCTAGCTGTCCCCTAGGTGTCCCTGGGGGTGCCCTGGCTGTCCCCTAGGTGTCCCTGGGGGTGCATTAGGTGTCCCTGGGGGTGCCCTGGTGTCCCTCGGGGTGCCCTGGCTGTCCCCTAGGTGTCCCTGGGGGTGCCCTGGCTGTCCCCTAGGTGTCCCTGGGGTTCCCTGGCTGTCCCCTAGGTTTCCCTGGGGGTGCCCTGGGTGTCCCCTAGGTGTCCCTGGGGGTGCCCTGAGTGTCCCTGGGGGTGCACAGGGTGTCCCTGGGGTGCCCTGGCTGTCCCCTAGGTGTCCCTGGGGGTGCCCTGGCTTTCCCCTAGGTGTCCCTGGGGGCGCCCTGCCTATCCCTAGGGTGCCCTGGCTGTCCCCTACGTGTCCCTGGCGTTCCCTGGCTGTCCCATAGGTGTCCATGGGGGGGCCCTGGCTGTCCCCTAGGTGTCCCTGGGGGTGCCCTGGCTGTCCCTGGGGTGCCCTGGCTGTCCCGTAGATGTCCCTGGAGGTCGCCTAGGTGTCCCTGGGGGTGCCCTCGCTGTCCCTGGGGTGCCCTGGCCGACCCCAAGGTGTCCCTTGGGGTGCCCAGAGTGTCCCTAGGAGGTCCCTGGCTGTCCCCTAGGGGTCTCTGGGGGTGTCCTGGCTGTCCCGTCAGTGTCCCTGGGGGTGCCCTCCCTGTCCCTCGAGGTGCCCTGGCTGTCCCCTTGGTGTCCCTGGGGGTGCCCTGGGTGTCCCTGGGGGTGCCCTGGCTGTCCCTAGGGTGCCCTGGCTGTCCCCTAGGTGTCCCTGGGTGTGCCCTGGGTGTCCCTGGGCGTGCACAGGGTGTCCCTGGGGTTCCCTGGCTGTCCCCTAGGTGTCCCTGGGGGTGCCCTGGGTGTCCCTGGGGGTGCACAGGGTGTCCCTGGGGTTCCCTGGCTGTCCCCTAGGTGTCCCTGGGGGTGCCCTGGGTGTCCCTGGGGTGCCCTGGCTGACCCCAAGGTGTCCCTTGGGGTGCCCAGAGTGTCCCTAGGAGGTCCCTGGCTGTCCCCTAGGGGTCTCTGGGGGTGCCCTGGCTGTCCCGTCAGTGTCCCTTGGGGTGCCCTGCCTGTCACCTAGGTGTCCCTGGGGGTGCCCTGCCTGTCCCTTAGGTGTCCCTGGGGTGCCCTGGCTGTCCCTAGGGTGCCCTGGCTGTGCCCTCGGTGTCTCTGGGGGTGCCCTGGGTGTCCCTGGGGTGCCCTGGCTGTCCCTAGGGTGCCATGGCTTTCCCTAGGGTGCCCTGGCTGTCCCCTCGGTGTCCCTGGGGGTGCCCTGGGTGTCCCTGGGGTGCCCTGGCTGTCCCCTAGGTGTCCCTGGGGGGGCCCTGGCTGTCCCCTAGGTGTCCCTGGGGGTGCCCTGGGTGTCCCTGGGGGTGCACAGGGTGTCCCTGGGGTTCCCTGGCTGTCCCCTAGGTGTCCCTGGGGGTGCCCTGGGTGTCCCCTCCGTGTCCCTGGGTGTGCCCTGGGTGTCCCTGGGGTGCCCTGGCTGACCCCAAGGTGTCCCTTGGGGTGCCCAGAGTGTCCCTAGGAGGTCCCTGGCTGTCCTCTAGGGGTCTCTGGGGGTGCCCTGGCTGTCCCGTCAGTGTCCCTGGGGGTGCCCTGCCTGTCCCCTAGGTGTCCCTGGGGTTGCCCTGCCTGTCCCTTAGGTGTCCCTGGGGTGCCCTGGCTGTCCCTAGGGTGCCCTGGCTGTGCCCTCGGTGTCTCTGGGGGTGCCCTGGCTGTCCCTAGGGGGCCATGGCTGTCCCTAGGGTGCCCTGGCTGTCCCCTCGGTGTCCCTGGGGGTGCCCTGGTTGTCCCTGGGGTGCCCTGGCTGTCCCCTAGGTGTCCCTGGGGGGGCCCTGGCTGTCCCCTAGGTGTCCCTGGGGGTGCCCTGCCTATCCCTAGGGTGCCCTGGCTGTCCCCTACGTGTCCCTGGCGTTCCCTGGCTGTCCCATAGGTGTCCCTGGGGGGGCCCTGGTTGTCCCTGGGGTGCCCTGGCTGTCCCTGGGGTGCCCGGGAGGTCCCCTACGTGTCCCTGGGGTACCCTGGGTGTCCCTGGGCAGCCCTGGGGTGCCTTGGCTGTCCCGTAGGTGTCCCTGGGCTGCCCTGGCTGTCCTTGGGGTGGCCTGGCTGTGCCCTTGGTGTCCCTGAGGGTGCCCTGGCTGTCCCTAGGGTGCCCTGGCTGTGCCCTAGGTGTCCCTGTGGGTGCCCTCCCTGTCCCTCGGGATGCCCTGGCTGTCCCCTACGTGTCCCTGGGGGTGCCCTGGGTGTCCCTGGGGACTCCTGGCTGTCCCCTAGGTGTCCCTGGGGGGGCCCTGGCTGTCCCCTAGGTGTCCATGGGGGTGCCCTGGCTGTCCCTGGGGTGCCCTGGCTGTCTCCTAGATGTGTCTGGAGGTCGCCTAGGTGTCCCTGGGGGTGCCCTGCTTGTCCCTAGGGTGCCCTGGCTGTCCCCTACGTGTCCCTGGCGTTCCTTGGCTGTCCCGTAGGTGTCCCTGGGGGGGCCCTGGGTGTCCCTGGGGTGCCCTGGCTGTCCCTGGGGTGCCCGGGAGGTCCCCTACGTGTACCCGGTGTACCCTGGGTGTCCCTGGGCTGCCCTGGGGTGCCCTGGCTGTCCTGTAGGTGTCCCTGGGCTGCCCTGGCTGTCCTTGGGGTGGCCTGGCTGTGCCCTTGGTGTCCCTGAGGGTGCCCTGGCTGTCCCTAGGGTGCCCTGGCTGTGCAGTAGGTGTCCCTGGGGTGCCCTGGGTGTCCCTGGCGTACCCTGGCTGTCTCCTAGGTGTCCCTGTGGGTGCCCTCCCTGTCCCTCGGGATGCCCTGGCTGTCCCCTTGGTGTCCCTGGGGGTGCCCTGGGTGTCCCTGGGGTCCCCTGGCTGTCCCCTAGGTGTCCCTGGGGGGGCCCTGGCTGTCCCCTAGGTGTCCCTGGGGGTGCCCTGGCTGTCCCTGGGGTGCCCTGGCTGTCCCCTAGATGTCCCTGGAGGTCGCCTAGGTGTCCCTGGGGGTGCCCTCGCTATCCCTGGGGTGCCCTGGCTGTCTCCTAGGTGTCCCTTGGGGTGCCCTGGGTGTCCCTGGGGGTGCCCTAGCTGTCCCCTAGGTGTCCCTGGGGGTGCCCTGCCTGTCCCTTAGGTGTCCCTGGGGGTGCCCTGGCTGTCCCTAGGGTGCCCTGGCTGTGCCTTAGGTGTCCCTGGGGTGCCCGGGCTGTCCCCTAGGTGTCCCTGGGTGTGCCCTGGTTTTCCCTGGGGGTGCACAGGGTGTCCCTGAGGTTCCCTGGCTGTCCCCTAGGTGTCCCTGGGGGGGCCCTGGCTGTCCCCTAGGTGTCCCTGGGGGTGCCCTGGGTGTCCCTAGGGGTGCACAGGGTGTCCCTGGGGTTCCCTGGCTGTCCCCTACGTGTCCGTGGGGGGGCCCTGGCTGTCCCCTAGGTGTCCCTGGGGGTGCATTAGGTGTCCCTGGGGGTGCCCAGGGTGTCCCTGGGGTTCCCTGGCTTTCCCCTAGGTGTCCCTGGGGGTGCCCTGGCTGTCCCTAGGGTGCCCTGGCAGTCCCCTAGGTGTCCCTGGGGGTGCCCTGCCTGTCCCCTAGGTGTCCCTGGGGGTGCCCTGGCTGTCCCCTAGGTGTCCCTGGGGTTCCCTGGCTGTCCCCTAGGTGTCCTTGGGGGTGCCCTGGGTGTCCCTGTAGGTGCCATGGCTGTCCCCTAGGTGTCCCTGCGGGTCCCCTTGGTGTCCCTGGGGGTACCCTGGCTGTCCCCGAGGTGTCCACGGGGGTGCCCTGGGTGTCCCTGGGGGTGCCCTGGGTGTCCCTGGGGGTGCCCTGGCTGTCCCTAGGGTGCCCTGGCTGTGCCCTAGGTGTCCCTGGGGTGCCTTGGCTGTCCCTGGGGGTGCCCTGGCTGTCCCCTCGTTGTCCCTGGGGGTACCCTGCGTGTCCCCTAGGTGTCCTTGGGGGTGCCCTGGCTGTCCCTAGGGTGCCCTTTCTGTGCCCTGGCTGTCCCTAGGGTGCCCGGGCTGTCCCCTAGGTGTCCCCGGGTGTGCCCTGGTTTTCCCTGGGGGTGCACAGGGTGTCCCTGGGGTTCCCTGGCTGTCCCCTAGGTGTCCCTGGGGGGGCCCTGGCTGTCCCCTAGGTGTCCCTGGGGGTGCATTAGGTGTCCCTGGGGGTGCCCAGGGTGTCCCTGGGGTTCCCTGGCTGTCCCCTAGGTGTCCCTGGGGGTGCCCTGGCTGTCCCTAGGGTGCCCTGGCAGTCCCCTAGGTGTCCCTGGGGGTGCCCTGCCTGTCCCCTAGGTGTCCCTGGGGGTGCCCTGGTGTCCCTCGGGGTGCCCTGGCTGTCCCCTAGGTGTCCCTGGGGGTGCCCTGGCTGTCCCCTAGGTGTCCCTGGGGTTCCCTGGCTGTTCCCTAGGTGTCCCTGGGGGTGTCCTGGGTGTGCCTGGGGTGCCCTGGCTGTCCCCTAGGTGTCCCTGGGGGTGCCCAGGGTGTCCCTGGGGATGCCCTGGCTGTCCCCTAGGTGTCCCTGGGGGTGCCCTGGATGTCCCTGGGGGGGCCCTGGCTGTCCTGTAGGTGTCCCTGGGGGTGCCCTCCCTGTCCCTCGACGTGCCCTGGCTGTCCCCTAGGTGTCCCTGGGGGTGCCCTGGGTGTCCCTGGGGGTGCCCTGGCTGTCCCTAGGGTGCCCTGACTGTCCCCTAGGTGTCCCTGGGTGTGCCCTGGGTGTCCCTGGGCGTGCACAGGGTGTCCCTGGGGTTCCCTGGCTGTCCCCTAGGTTTCCCTGGGGGGGCCCTGGCTGTCCCCTAGGTGTCCCTGGGGGTGCCCTGGGTGTCCCTGGGGGTGCACAGGGTGTCCCTGGGGTTCCCTGGCTGTCCCCTAGGTGTCCCTGGGGGTGCCCTGGGTGTCCCTGGGGTGCCCTGGCTGACCCCAAGGTGTCCCTTGGGGTGCCCAGAGTGTCCCTAGGAGGTCCCTGGCTGTCCCCTAGGGGTCTCTGGGGGTGCCCTGGCTGTCCCGTCAGTGTCCCTTGGGGTGCCCTGCCTGTCCCCTAGGTGTCCCTGGGGGTGCCCTGCCTGTCCCTTAGGTGTCCCTGGGGTGCCCTGGCTGTCCCTAGGGTGCCCTGGCTGTGCCCTCGGTGTCTCTGCGGGTGCCCTGGGTGTCCCTGGGGTGCCCTGGCTGTCCCTAGGGTGCCATGGCTTTCCCTAGGGTGCCCTGGCTGTCCCCTCGGTGTCCCCGGGGGTGCCCTGGGTGTCCCTGGGGTGCCCTGGCTGTCCCCTAGGTGTCCCTGGGGGTTCCCTGGCTGTCCCCTAGGTGTCCCTGGGGGTGCCCTGGCTGTCCCTGGGGTGCCCTGGCTGTCCCCTAGATGTCCCTGGAGGTCGCCTAGGTGTCCCTGGGGGTGCCCTCGCTGTCCCTGGGGTGCCCTGGCTGTCTCCT
Source organism: Chamaea fasciata (assembly GCF_029207755.1). Classification (NCBI taxonomy): domain Eukaryota; kingdom Metazoa; phylum Chordata; class Aves; order Passeriformes; family Sylviidae; genus Chamaea; species Chamaea fasciata. The sequence continues at coordinate 9,238 of NW_027094869.1, read as the reverse complement.
AGGTGTCCCTGTCGGTGCCCTGGCTGTCCCCTTGGTGTCCCTGCGGGTCCCCTTGGTGTCCCTGGGGTACCCTGGCTGTCCCCGAGGTGTCCATGGGGGTGCCCTGGGTGTCCCTGGGCTGCCCTGGCTGTCCCCTAGGTGTCCCTGGGGGTGCCCTTGATGTCCCTGGGGGGGCCCTGGCTGTCCCTGGGGGTGCCCTGGCTGTCCCCTAGGTGGCCCTGTGGGTGCCCTGTCTGTCCTTTAGGTGTCTTTTGGTGTGCCCTGGCTGTCCCTGGGGGAGCCCTGGCTGTCCCTGGGGGTGCCCTGGCTGTCCCCTTCGTGTCCCTGGGGGTGCCCTGGGTGTCCCTGGAGTGCCCGTGCTGTCCCCTAAATGTCCCTGGGGTGCCCTGGCTGTCCCCTGGATGTCCCTGGGGGTGCCCTGGGTGTCCCTGGGGGTGCCCTGGCTGTCCCCTAGGTGTCCCTGGGGGTGCCCTGCCTGTCCCTTAGGTGTCCCTGGGGGTGCCCTGGCTGTCCCTAGGGTGCCCTGGCTGTGCCCTAGGTGTCCCTGGGGTGCCTTGGCTGTCCCTGGGGGTGCCCTGGCTGTCCCCTCGTTGTCCCTGGGGGTACCCTGCGTGTCCCCTAGGTGTCCTTGGGGGTGCCCTGGCTGTCCCTAGGGTGCCCTTTCTGTGCCCTGGCTGTCCCTAGGGTGCCCGGGCTGTCCCCTAGGTGTCCCCGGGTGTGCCCTGGTTTTCCCTGGGGGTGCACAGGGTGTCCCTGAGGTTCCCAGGCTGTCCCCTAGGTGTCCCTGGGGGGGCCCTGGCTGTCCTCTAGGTGTCCCTGGGGGTGCCCTGGGTGTCTCTAGGGGTGCACAGGGTGTCCCTGGGGTTCCCTGGCTGTCCCCTAGGTGTCCGTGGGGGGGCCCTGGCTGTCCCCTAGGTGTCCCTGGGGGTGCCCTGGCTGTCCCTAGGGTGCCCTGGCAGTCCCCTAGGTGTCCCTGGGGGTGCCCTGCCTGTCCCCTAGGTGTCCCTGGGGGTGCCCTGGTGTCCCTCGGGGTGCCCTGGCTGTCCCCTAGGTGTCCCTGGGGGTGCCCTGGCTGTCCCCTAGGTGTCCCTGGGGTTCCGTGGCTGTCCCCTAGGTGTCCCTGGGGGTGCCCTGGGTGTGCCTGGGGTGCCCTGGCTGTCCCCTAGGTGTCCCTGGGGGGGCCCTGGCTGTCCTGTAGGTGTCCCTGGGGGTGCCCTCCCTGTCCCTCGAGGTGCCCTGGCTGTCCCCTAGGTGTCCCTGGGGGTGCCCTGGGTGTCCCTGGGGGTGCCCTGGCTGTCCCTAGGGTGCCCTGACTGTCCCCTAGGTGTCCCTGGGTGTGCTCTGGGTGTCCCTGGGCGTGCACAGGGTGTCCCTGGGGTTCCCTGGCTGTCCCCTAGGTTTCCCTGGGGGGGCCCTGGCTGTCCCCTAGGTGTCCCTGGGGGTGCCCTGGGTGTCCCTGGGGGTGCACAGGGTGTCCCTGGGGTTCCCTGGCTGTCCCCTAGGTGTCCCTGGGGGTGCCCTGGGTGTCCCTGGGGTGCCCTGGCTGACCCCAAGGTGTCCCTTGGGGTGCCCAGAGTGTCCCTAGGAGGTCCCTGGCTGTCCCCTAGGGGTCTCTGGGGGTGCCCTGGCTGTCCCGTCAGTGTCCCTTGGGGTGCCCTGCCTGTCCCCTAGGTGTCCCTGGGGGTGCCCTGCCTGTCCCTTAGGTGTCCCTGGGGTGCCCTGGCTGTCCCTAGGGTGCCCTGGCTGTGCCCTCGGTGTCTCTGGGGGTGCCCTGGGTGTCCCTGGGGTGCCCTGGCTGTCCCTAGGGTGCCCTGGCTGTGCCCTAGGTGTCCCTGTGGGTGCCCTCCCTGTCCCTCGGGATGCCCTGGCTGTCCCCTACGTGTCCCTGGGGGTGCCCTGGGTGTCCCTGGGGTCCCCTGGCTGTCCCCTAGGTGTCCCTGGGGGGGCCCTGGCTGTCCCCTAGGTGTCCCTGGGGGTGCCCTGGCTGTTCCTGTGGTGCCCTGGCTGTCCCCTAGGTGTCCCTGGGGGTGCCCTGCCTGTCCCCTAGGTGTCCCTGGGGGTGCCCTGGTGTCCCTCGGGGTGCCCTGGCTGTCCCCTAGGTGTCCCTGGGGGTGCCCTGGCTGTCCCCTAGGTGTCCCTGGGGTTCCGTGGCTGTCCCCTAGGTGTCCCTGGGGGTGCCCTGGGTGTGCCTGGGGTGCCCTGGCTGTCCCCTAGGTGTCCCTGGGGGTGCCCAGGGTGTCCCTGGGGATGCCCTGGCTGTCCCCTAGGTGTCCCTGGGGGTGCCCTGGATGTCCCTGGGGGGGCCCTGGCTGTCCTGTAGGTGTCCCTGGGGGTGCCCTCCCTGTCCCTCGAGGTGCCCTGGCTGTCCCCTAGGTGTCCCTGGGGGTGCCCTGGGTGTCCCTGGGGGTGCCCTGGCTGTCCCTAGGGTGCCCTGACTGTCCCCTAGGTGTCCCTGGGTGTGCTCTGGGTGTCCCTGGGCGTGCACAGGGTGTCCCTGGGGTTCCCTGGCTGTCCCCTAGGTTTCCCTGGGGGGGCCCTGGCTGTCCCCTAGGTGTCCCTGGGGGTGCCCTGGGTGTCCCTGGGGGTGCACAGGGTGTCCCTGGGGTTCCCTGGCTGTCCCCTAGGTGTCCCTGGGGGTGCCCTGGGTGTCCCTGGGGTGCCCTGGCTGACCCCAAGGTGTCCCTTGGGGTGCCCAGAGTGTCCCTAGGAGGTCCCTGGCTGTCCCCTAGGGGTCTCTGGGGGTGCCCTGGCTGTCCCGTCAGTGTCCCTTGGGGTGCCCTGCCTGTCCCCTAGGTGTCCCTGGGGGTGCCCTGCCTGTCCCTTAGGTGTCCCTGGGGTGCCCTGGCTGTCCCTAGGGTGCCCTGGCTGTGCCCTCGGTGTCTCTGGGGGTGCCCTGGGTGTCCCTGGGGTGCCCTGGCTGTCCCTAGGGTGCCCTGGCTGTGCCCTAGGTGTCCCTGTGGGTGCCCTCCCTGTCCCTCGGGATGCCCTGGCTGTCCCCTACGTGTCCCTGGGGGTGCCCTGGGTGTCCCTGGGGTCCCCTGGCTGTCCCCTAGGTGTCCCTGGGGGGGCCCTGGCTGTCCCCTAGGTGTCCCTGGGGGTGCCCTGGCTGTTCCTGTGGTGCCCTGGCTGTCCCCTAGGTGTCCCTGGGGGTGCCCTGCCTGTCCCCTAGGTGTCCCTGGGGGTGCCCTGGTGTCCCTCGGGGTGCCCTGGCTGTCCCCTAGGTGTCCCTGGGGGTGCCCTGGCTGTCCCCTAGGTGTCCCTGGGGTTCCGTGGCTGTCCCCTAGGTGTCCCTGGGGGTGCCCTGGGTGTGCCTGGGGTGCCCTGGCTGTCCCCTAGGTGTCCCTGGGGGTGCCCAGGGTGTCCCTGGGGATGCCCTGGCTGTCCCCTAGGTGTCCCTGGGGGTGCCCTGGCTGTTCCTGTGGTGCCCTGGCTGTCCCCTAGGTGTCCCTGGGGGTGCCCTGCCTGTCCCCTAGGTGTCCCTGGGGGTGCCCTGGTGTCCCTCGGGGTGCCCTGGCTGTCCCCTAGGTGTCCCTGGGGGTGCCCTGGCTGTCCCCTAGGTGTCCCTGGGGTTCCGTGGCTGTCCCCTAGGTGTCCCTGGGGGTGCCCTGGGTGTGCCTGGGGTGCCCTGGCTGTCCCCTAGGTGTCCCTGGGGGTGCCCAGGGTGTCCCTGGGGATGCCCTGGCTGTCCCCTAGGTGTCCCTGGGGGTGCCCTGGATGTCCCTGGGGGGGCCCTGGCTGTCCTGTAGGTGTCCCTGGGGGTGCCCTCCCTGTCCCTCGAGGTGCCCTGGCTGTCCCCTAGGTGTCCCTGGGGGTGCCCTGGGTGTCCCTGGGGGTGCCCTGGCTGTCCCTAGGGTGCCCTGACTGTCCCCTAGGTGTCCCTGGGTGTGCTCTGGGTGTCCCTGGGCGTGCACAGGGTGTCCCTGGGGTTCCCTGGCTGTCCCCTAGGTTTCCCTGGGGGGGCCCTGGCTGTCCCCTAGGTGTCCCTGGGGGTGCCCTGGGTGTCCCTGGGGGTGCACAGGGTGTCCCTGGGGTTCCCTGGCTGTCCCCTAGGTGTCCCTGGGGGTGCCCTGGGTGTCCCTGGGGTGCCCTGGCTGACCCCAAGGTGTCCCTTGGGGTGCCCAGAGTGTCCCTAGGAGGTCCCTGGCTGTCCCCTAGGGGTCTCTGGGGGTGCCCTGGCTGTCCCGTCAGTGTCCCTTGGGGTGCCCTGCCTGTCCCCTAGGTGTCCCTGGGGGTGCCCTGCCTGTCCCTTAGGTGTCCCTGGGGTGCCCTGGCTGTCCCTAGGGTGCCCTGGCTGTGCCCTCGGTGTCTCTGGGGGTGCCCTGGGTGTCCCTGGGGTGCCCTGGCTGTCCCTAGGGTGCCCTGGCTGTGCCCTAGGTGTCCCTGTGGGTGCCCTCCCTGTCCCTCGGGATGCCCTGGCTGTCCCCTACGTGTCCCTGGGGGTGCCCTGGGTGTCCCTGGGGTCCCCTGGCTGTCCCCTAGGTGTCCCTGGGGGGGCCCTGGCTGTCCCCTAGGTGTCCCTGGGGGTGCCCTGGCTGTTCCTGTGGTGCCCTGGCTGTCCCCTAGGTGTCCCTGGGGGTGCCCTAGCTGTCCCTGGGGTGCCCTGGCTGCCTCCTAGATGTGTCTGGAGGTCGCCTAGGTGTCCCTGGGGTTGCCCTGCTTGTCCCTAGTGTGCCCTGGCTGTCCCCTACGTGTCCCTGGCGTTCCCTGGCTGTCCCGTAGGTGTCCCTGGGGGGGCCCTGGGTGTCCCTGGGCTGCCCTGGCTGTCCTTGGGGTGGCCTGGCTGTGCCCTTGGTGTCCCTGAGGTTGCCCTGGCTGTCCCTAGGGTGCCCTGGCTGTCCCCTCGTTGTCCTTGGGGGTACGCTGCGTGTCCCCTAGGTGTCCTTGGGGGTGCCCTGGCTGTCCCTTAGGTGTCCCTGGGGTGCCCTGGCTGTCCCTAGGGTGCCCTGGCTGTGCCCTCGGTGTCTCTGGGGGTGCCCTGGGTGTCCCTGGGGTGCCCTGGCTGTCCCTAGGGTGCCATGGCTTTCCCTAGGGTGCCCTGGCTGTCCCCTCGGTGTCCCTGGGGGTACCCTGGGTGTCCCTGGGGTGCCCTGGCTGTCCCCTAGGTGTCCCTGGGGGGGCCCTGGCTGTCCCCTAGGTGTCCCTGGGGGTGCCCTGGGTGTCCCTGGGGGTGCACAGGGTGTCCCTGGGGTTCCCTGGCTGTCCCCTAGGTGTCCCTGGGGGTGCCCTGGGTGTCCCCTCCGTGTCCCTGGGTGTGCCCTGGGTGTCCCTGGGGTGCCCTTGCTGACCCCATGGTGTCCCTTGGGGTGCCCAGAGTGTCCCTAGGAGGTCCCTGGCTGTCCTCTAGGGGTCTCTGGGGGTGCCCTGGCTGTCCCGTCAGTGTCCCTGGGGGTGCCCTGGCTGTCCCCTAGGTGTCCCTGGGGGTGCCCTGCCTATCCCTAGGGTGCCCTGGCTGTCCCCTACGTGTCCCTGGCGTTCCCTGGCTTTCCAATAGGTGTCCCTGGGGGGGCCCTGGGTGTCCCTGGGGTGCCCTGGCTGTCCCTGGGGTGCCCGGGAGGTCCCCTACGTGTCCCTGGGGTACCCTGGGTGTCCCTGGGCAGCCCTGGGGTGCCTTGGCTGTCCCGTAGGTGTCCCTGGGATGCCCTGGCTGTCCTTGGGGTGGCCTGGCTGTGCCCTTGGTGTCCCTGAGGGTGCCCTGGCTGTCCCTAGGGTGCCCTGGCTGTGCCCTAGGTGTCCCTGTGGGTGCCCTCCCTGTCCCTCGGGATGCCCTGGCTGTCCCCTACGTGTCCCTGGGGTCCCCTGGCTGTCCCCTAGGTGTCCCTGGGGGGGCCCTGGCTGTCCCCTAGGTGTCCCTGGGGGTGCCCTGGCTGTTCCTGTGGTGCCCTGGCTGTCCCCTAGGTGTCCCTGGGAGTGCCCTGGCTGTCCCTGGGGTGCCCTGGCTGTCCCTAGGGTGCCCTGGCTGTCCCCTACGTGTCCCTGGCGTTCCCTGGCTGTCCCGTAGGTGTTCCTGGGGGGGCCCTGGGTGTCCCTGGGGTGCCCTGGCTGTCCCTGGGGTGCCCGGGAGGTCCCCTACGTGTACCCGGTGTACCCTGGGTGTCCCTGGGCTGCCCTGGGGTGCCCTGGCTGTCCTGTAGGTGTCCCTGGGCTGCCCTGGCTGTCCTTGGGGTGGCCTGGCTGTGCCCTTGGTGTCCCTGAGGGTGCCCTGGCTGTCCCTAGGGTGCCCTGGCTGTGCCGTAGGTGTCCCTGTGGTGCCCTGGCTGTCCTCTAGGTGTCCCTGGGGTGCCCTGGGTGTCCCTGGCGTACCCTGGCTGTCTCCTAGGTGTCCCTGTGGGTGCCCTCCCTGTCCCTCGGGATGCCCTGGCTGTCCCCTAGGTGTCCCTGGGGGTGCCCTGGGTGTCCCTGGGGGTGCCCTGGATGTCTTTGTGGGGGCCCTGGCTGTCCCTGGGGGTGCCCTGGCTGTCCCCTAGGTGGCCCTGGCGGTGCCCTGGCTTTCCTTTAGGTGTCTTTTGGGGTGCCCTGGCTGTCCCTGGGGGAGCCCTGGCTGTCCCTGGGGGTGCCCTGGCTGTCCCCTTCGTGTCCCTGGTGGTGCCCTGGGTGTCCCTGGAGTGCCCGTGCTGTCCCCTAAATGTCCCTGTGGGTGCCCTGGCTGTCCCCTAGGTGTTCCTGGGGGTGCACTGGCTGTCCCCTAGGTGTCCCTGGGGGTGCCCTGGCTGTCGTTAGGGTGCCCTGGCTGTCCCCTAGGTGTCCCTGGGGGAGCCCTGGGTGTTCCTGGGGTGCCCTGGCTGTCCCCATGGTGTCCCTGTGGGTGCCCAGAGTGTCCCTGGGAGTGCCCTGCCTGTCCCCTAGGTGTCCCTGGGCGTGCCCTGTGTGTCCCTGGGGTGCCCTGCCTGTCCCCTAGGTGTCCCTGGGGGTGCCCTGGCTGTCCCCTAGGTGTCCCTGGGGGTGCCCTGGCTGTGCCTCGGGTTCCCTGGCTATCCCCTAGGTGTCCCTGGAGGTGCCCAGGGTGTCCCTGGGGTTCCGTGGCTGTCCCCTAGGTGTCCCTGGGGGGGCCCTGCGTGTCCCTGGGGGTGCACAGGGTGTCAGTGGGGTTCCCTGGCTGTCCCGTACGTGTCCCTGGGGTTCCCTGGAGGTCCCCTAGGTGTCCCTCGGGGTGCCCTGAGTGTCCCTGGGCTGCCCTGGCTGTCCCCTAGGTGTCCCTGGGGGTGCCCTGGTGTCCCTCGGGGTGCCCTGGCTGTCCCCTAGGTGTCCCTGGGGGTGCCCTGGGTGTCCCTGGGGATGCCCTGGCTGTCCACTAGGTGTCCCTAGGGTGCCCTGTCTGTGCACTTGGTGTCCCTGGGGGTGCCCTGGCTGTCCCTAGGGTGCCCTGGCTGTCCCCTAGTTGTCTCTGGGGGTGCCCTGGTGTCCCTCGGGGTGCCCTGGCTGTCCCCTAGATGTCCCTGGGGGTGCCCTGGCTGTCCCTGGGGGTGCCCTGGCTGTCCCCTTCGTGTCCCTGGGGGTGCCCTGGCTGTCCCTGGAGTGCCCGTGCTGTCCCCTAAATGTCCCTGGGGGTGCCCTGGGTGTCCCCTAGGTGTCCCTGGGGGTGCCCTGTCTGTCCCCTAGGTGTCCCTGGGGGTGCCCTGCCTGTCCCGTAGGTGTCCCTGAGGGTGCCCTGGCTGTCCCTAGGGTGCCCTGGCTGTGCCCTAGGTGTCCCTGGGGTGCCTTGGCTGTCCCTGGGTTGCCCTGGTTGTCCCCTCGTTGTCCCTGGGGGCACCCTGCGTGTCCCCTAGGTGTCCTTGGGGGTGCCCTGGGTGTCCCTGGGGGTGCACAGGGTGTCCCTGAGGTTCCCTGGCTGTCCCCTAGGTGTCTCTGGGGGGGCCCTGGCTGTCCCCTAGGTGTCCCTGGGGGTGCATTATGTGTCCCTGGGGATGCCCAGGGTGTCCCTGGGGTTCCCTGGCTGTCCTCTAGGTGTCCCTGTGGGTGCCCTGGCTGTCCCTAGGCTGCCCTGGCAGTCCCCTAGGTGTCCCTGGGGGTGCCCTGCCTGTCCCCTAGGTGTCCCTGGGGGTGCCCTGGCTGTCCCCTAGGTGTCCCTGGGGGTGCCCTGGCTGTCCCCTAGGTGTCCCTGGGGGTGCCCTGGCTGTCCCCTAGGTGTCCCTGGGGGTGCCCAGGGTGCCCCTTGGCATGCCCTGGCTGTCCCCTAGGTGTCCCTGGGGGTGCCCTGGTTGTCCCTGGGGGGGGCCCTGGCTGTCCTCTAGGTGTCCCTGGGGGTGCCCTCCCTGTCCCTCGAGGTGCCCTGGCTGTCCCCTAGGTGTCTCTGGGGGTGCCCTGGGTGTCCCTGGGGGTGCCCTGGCTGTCCCTAGGGTGCCCTGGCTGTCCTCTAGGTGTCCCTGGGGTGCCCTGGGTGTCCCTGGGGTCCCCTGGCTGTCCCGTAGGTGTCCCTGGGGGGGGCCCTGGCTGTCCCCTAGGTGTCCCTGGGGGTGCCCGGGCTGTCCCTGGGGTGCCCTGGCTGTCCCCTAGGTGTCCCTGGGGGTGCCCTGGCTGTCCCTGGGGTGCCCTGGATGTCCCATAGATGTCCCTGGAGGTTCCCTAGGTGTCCCTGGGGGTGCCATCGCTGTCCCTGGGGTGCCCTGGCTGTCCCCTAGGTGTCCCTGTATGTGCCCTGGCTGTCCCCTAGGTGTCCCTGGGGGTGCCCTGGTGTCCCTCGGGGTGCCGTGGCTGTCCCCGAGGGGTCTCTGGGGGTGCCCTGCCTGTCCCCTAGGTGTCCCTGGGGATCCCTGACTGTCCCCTACATGTCCCTGGGGGTGCCCAGGGTGTCCCTGGGGGTGCCCTTGCTGTCCCCTTGGTGTCCCTGGGGGTGCCCTGGGTGTCCCTGGGGTGCCCTGGCTGTCCCCTACATGTCCCTGGGCGTGCCCAGGGTGTCCCTGGGGGTGCCCTTGCTGTCCCCTAGGTGTCCCTGGGGGTGCCCTGGCTGTCCCCTTGGTGTCCCTGGGGTGCCCTGGCTGTCCCATTGGTGTCCCTGGGGGTGCCCTGGGTGTCCCTGGGGTGCCCTGGGGGTGCCCTGGCTGTCCCCTCGGTGTCCCTGGGGGTGCCCTGCCTGTCCCCTAGGTGTCCCTGGTGGTGCCCTGGCTTTCCCCTCGGTATCTCTGGGGGTGCCCTGCCTGTCCCCTAGGTGTCCCTGGGGGTGCCCTGGGTGTCCCTGGGGTGCCCTGGCTGTCCCCAAGGTGTCCCTGTGGGTGCCCAGAGTGTCCCTGGGAGTGCCCTGCCT
>NW_027094868.1:0-47659 GCF_029207755.1 Chamaea fasciata | reverse complement strand
CCACGTTTGTAAGGATTTCACAGAAAACCAGACAAGTGTATCTGCACATCAGCAGCTCCACAGCACAAACTGTGAGGAACAAAGGCCAGTGGCTGCTCAGGGACTCTTCCCATGAGGCAGCTGATGCACAGGAGCTGCTCTGTGTAGAGTGTGATGATTTACCCAGCCAGTGTTTAAAATGCCCATATTACCTGATATCTGCAGCCATTTTAAGAAGGGGAAGTACTGGGAGCAAAGTCCCTCATGGATTCCATGCAGAATTGCAAATTCCTCTGTTTGGGTGCAGAAAACTGTCTTTGCTAAGGTGACTAACTTAAATTTTTCCACATTTAATTTCACTGTTCCTCCTACATCCAGCATACTGTCAGAACGAGAGAAAACTGCATTCTACCCTAAGTGCAATTGCTACATTAGACAATTCTTTCAAATGCTGGTTTTGTTGAGCATCCTAGTAATTGTCCTATCTCAAAGACTGGCTTAATCCGTTCTGAAAACAGCTTCTCCTTTATGCTTTTAGAATTACTAAATTTTTTAAGTAATTAACATTTTCCCTCTGACTAATTCTGTTGGTGGACATCAGCAATTTGAAGCTGTCCACACAATTCACTTGCTTTGTTCTCTGCACTATCCAAGACTGACATTTAGGTTTAGTTTGTAGGAGGTTTAAACCCATCACTCGCCACGAAATCCAAATCAGTGATTTCAATAATGCCTGAAACACCAAGGAATTTGGGAAAGGACAGGAAGGCACTCCCACACTTTAAGGGACAGGAGAGAAAGCTTTAAGCAGTTTCTCAAGCATTCCCCCCTTTCTGACCAGTGACATTTGGTCTTGCTTGCTCTATGCTGGGTATTTCTCCTGGGCATTTCTGTAGGAATGGGCACTGCTCGAGTGAGAATAAATGCACAGCTGAGTGTCATTGATTCACTGATTTGTAAACATCTAAAGCAGGTATTGAACCACTGTCTGACTGGAGAAAAACAGCCTGTGGATCAGAAACAGCAATTAATTACCAAGACTTTTTTTGCTGAATTGTGCATACAAAAAAACCCCCTGAAAGATTCAATCAAATTCATTTTACTGTAAACCTTTCAAAGATGAACGAAAAGCCTCTTGGTCCATTTGAAAACACACGGATAACTGTGCTTTCTTTTAGAGTATCACAAAATTACAAAAGTTGCCAGAGGAAGTAAGAAAACAGTAACAAAACCCACCACAGATAAAACTTCACAAATCTCAATTCCAAGACACTGACAGAAATGGTTTATATCTAGCTCTGCTACTGAAGGCTCATTTGCAAAAATTGTGACCACAAAATGCATCACAAATTGGTTTTCTACCTCATTACTGCTGATTACTAGGTAATACAATATTAATGGTACTTTTTCAACATCTACTTTTTCTCAAGGTGCATAAATCTCTGTAAAATTGCTTTATCTTACTTTCCAAAAATTTGAAAGGCTGGTCTTCAGATGTTTGAACAGCAATCTTTCCACCACAGGGCAGCACACTTCCTTTTAATATAAGTAACACACTCATCAGATCATTTTCACCTCCTGATACAAAATCAGATGCACTCCCCAAAGAGGAAAATGATTCTCCAGCTTCTATACCTGAAGTATATTTACAAATTATTTACGAGTGTGACCAGATTGTACCATGTCCCTTCCTAAGAGCTTCTAAAACACACAGTGAATCCAAAGGAAGCAAAACAAGATTTCTAAAGCAGTTGAGTCAACTTTCATAGAAGCTATTTTTTTTATGCAGAAATACAAATACTTTTTAGAAACCAGCAAGGGTATTGATGTTACCAACACAGAGCACATGGTTTGGTGTGACTTTTATGAATTTACAGCCTAAACTACTACTACCACTTCGGCATCTGGCTGATATACTTCTCTCCACTAAACATGACTGTCTGCGAAGAGAAAAAAGTTAAACAGACTGTTTCCCTGAGGTTCTCAAGAAACCTTACTTCAAAAGGATAAGCAACTGAAGGTATTTTGTCAGCAGCAGCTCCCTCAGAAGTGCCCATTTTCCTGAGCAGGGGATATTTGTCAAGAAAGCAAACTGCACAGCCAGAGCAGGGAGCAGTTCAGTCACACCATCAATAGCGTAAGGATGAGAGACCCAGTGCTTTGGTACCAAAGCCCATCAGCCCAGTGAGAATCTGCATGAAGCACAACTGTCAGTGCTGACCGGGACATGAACTGAACAGGGCTGCCTTTCACTGCTCTTTCCTTACCATAGTTATTATACCCGCAAGTGAAAGGTTTTACACGTTATACAACCTACCCAAAAGAGTACCTCCCTGCAATGAAGCAAAACATGAAAAACTGTTCTCACTATAGTACTGCAAGGGAGGAGAAACATATCCCTAAAAGCTCTCTCCGACCTCCTTCTTTTGCAAGCTTATATTGGGATGGGGCAGGAACAATACCTAACCAAATGCTATGAAGGATCTTTTCAGACAAAAAGGTAAACTTTGTCAATACCAGACAGAGAAGTTCAGACAGACCTTTTGAGCAAGAAGTAGAAATTTAACGGTAAATGCCACCACTACATCTACTTTCAGATGAGGGTATTCATTGAGAATTTAACAGAAAAATAGATTTCAAAGACAATAAACCATAATCCTTAGCTCTAGACAAACTGCCCACAGTACCAAGACATGGCTCAATTCAAGTGACTTTGAGCAAAAAGCTCCTTTGAATGAGGCGCATGAAAGGCTTGACCTCAATTTTGCATTTCACAAGGCAGGTTATTTTTCAGAACATCAAATAACCAACCAAAATACGGGTCAGTTGTTTGACCAGACTATGTTTAGTGAATGAAATCCAACAGCTCAATTACAACTTAGCAAACTCAAGCCATTTAATTCCAAAATCCTAAATCATGCTGTACATCTATGAATTGCAAAACTGCACAAGGTCAGGAGCTCTCTTCTGATCCTTGGCCACTCGGAAGAAGGGAATTGCCGAGAACACCTACTGAACAGTACAAAATTGGAGCACTGTTTTCTTTTGCAAGCACACCATTCTCTCTCTTGTCTCACTGATGGCAACGAGCTTATTTCAATCAACATGTTTTCTTAAACACTTAAAAGATGAAGAAAAAAACTTATTGCTCATGCTCTGAAGATACTATCATTCATTACTGCCACAAGACAGCCTGAACTCCAATACAGTCATTAACAAAGTGGCCAACTTGCACGGAGAGTGAATTTTACAAGAGTGGAAGGACTGAAACCAGAGAAATGACTTGAAGTGCTGCCTAATCTGCCCCTAGAGCTAGAGAAAAGCAGAGAGTATTTGAGCCTGAATGCTCTCACTGTGTCATTCGTGGCTTCAGGCAGTCCACACAAAGTTGAGATTTGAATTTGGGAGTCAGCAAACAGGATTCAAGGCTTTGTATCTACAGGTGGTCTCAGAGCTCTGAGATTTGACTTTCTTTAAAAGATATTCAAGAACTAAAAAGACGCAACAAAACTCAACTTACGACAACTTTCAAAGTTTTCCTTTACCCTACATTTGCCTGGTCATTAAACCTGGAAGAGGATTTAGATTTATTTCCGCTCTCTTAGAACTATAAATGCTTACACCAGCCAGGTTAGCGTCCAATTTCTATTCATAGCATTCTGAATGATAATGATGACTTTCTTTTTACATTTATTGTAATACTTAAATGGACAGAAGTAGTGGTGATGCATAGTTTTGGCTTTGTCAATTCAGCCGAGAGTGTCTTATGGATTTCATTAAAATTCTACTACAAAAGCTCTAAGCTTTTGATGTATTGGCAATGCAGAAATATCACCTTTTATTCATTTAATTGTGTAACCACCTCAACCCAAAAGTATCTTTACCCACAATCTGCTTGGTCATTCCATCACAACTATTAAGGACAACGGAGCAACCTGTTCCCATAAAGCACAAAGATTAACAAATGTTCGGTTGGGGATTTTTTTTGGCCCGACACACAAAAAAGTGCACATTTTCAACACATCTTTTGGGCAGAATGTGGTTGGTCATGGAGAATAACAGGAGGCCCATCCCTGATCAAACATGATAGCAAGAATTGTATTCAGACTAAAAACATTATTCTGCCATTGGAAAGAGGATTATTGGAAACAATACTGAGAGTCACTGCAATGAAAGACAAACAGGGATTGAAGGGGAAAAGTGTAGGTTACCATAACTGAGCAACTCTTCCTCATCACTAGTTTTTACGTTGAGTTGCTTACTTTACAGCACAAAGACTAATAAACAAACTTAAAAATATCCTAAGTTGATGACTGATACGTAACGGTGATTCCATAATCCATTCAACCAAGATTTCAAAGATGGAAAAATAGTACGTAACGGTCAAGTGGAACAACCTTTTAACAGAACTGACAGGAGCTACTTTGCCCTCCTATCTTGTATCATTTCAGAGTTAGAGAAACCAGAAAAAGCAATAAGAAAAGCAAAACACAAGTTGTCAGAGTAGCTGCCCATCAAATTCGAATCAATTGAGTGATTATAAATTATGAAACAATAGGTCTGTAATTGCTCATAGGGGTCTTTTGCTCTTGACTGTGGCTCAATCAAGATCAGCCAAACACTTACTAATGCTCTGCTTCTTCAGCTCTAACTCTGCAACCACCTGTGCTCATTTATCCTTAAACCAGATACACTGCCAAAGAAAAGTCTGACTGATCACAAGTTTAAGTCATTAGTACCAGCTGTATAAATAGCTTGTGTATATGCTTGTAATGATCAGAAGAAAATATCGCTCAGCTTCAAAGATATAGCACACAATGATCTGCATTTCTGGATTCTGTCTACAAACAAATTATTTGTTTGGTGCTCTAAGCAATGAGTTCTTGTTCCTGGAAATGCTATTCTACATGGGGGAATTCTTCGTCCTAATATTTTCACCCCTTTGATGGGAGGCTTCTATTCATAGGTTTTTGGGGGGTTTTTTGTAAACGTACATGGAGTTTGCTTGTTTGGATAGGTTTTGTTATCTTTGTGTACTTAAGAGCAATTTTAAAACATTCCCATCCGAAGAAGTGTCATACAACAAAATAGGATTTGAAAGGTTACAAGATCCTCTGTTCTGACTATTACTTTCTGAAACTATTCCAGCAGTGCTTTCACTGGAATATTTCCTTAGTACTGATAGTGTTCTTGTGGCTATTAAAACAAAGCACACAGGATACAATGCCTTCCCATCATTCATGATGTTCAGTCATGCTCTAAACATTCCTGCCCATTCACAAGGAGCTCTCACGAGCCACTGGGACATTTCCCACTGCTCCTTACTTACCCCTGATGCCTTCATGTCTTCTAAACACTCCCAACATTTAATGCTTTTTACAGCACTTCTGTCAACATCCAAGTTCCATATTTGTATTTAAAGTCATTTTCACCTTCCTTAATATGGAGTTTTCCAACTGACACATCTGTAAGTGCGCACTCTCCTGTTTAACTACTGGTCACCACAAATATTTAAAGGAATTCAGGCATGCTTTCTTCAGCAATCCCTTGAAAAGAAGAAACCTGGATTATCAGTCACAGGCTACAAAATGGCACTGATGATCTGGCTCAGCACTGTGCCCTGAAGGCTGTTGCAGGCAGAGTAGTTCAGCAGCAAGATCATCGCCCCTTTCTACATTATCTGGAAATATTTCTTTAGCTCAACAGGGAGACAAGCTACACCAAAAATCCACACCTTTTTGCCTATTTTCATTGTTTGTCTAACGGTTCTTTTGGTGGCTCTTCCCCAGCATAACACCTAAATTCCACAAATACGGGAATTCTATTTCAAACTGCACCCACTTCTCCTCATACCACATTGCTCCATATTCAGTAAAGCAAATGAAGTTCTGATGTATTTGAAACAAGACCACTGCCTGCAGGAGCTGTACTAGGGTACTACTGCTGCCTAAGAGAATCCAAAACTCCCTCAGAATAATGTCACTGCCCAAAAATACCTGGATTCCACTCAAATCTTCCCTAACACGTTACCAAGCCCTACAAGATCAGATGCTACTTAGATGTGAACGTTCCAGCGTGTTGCTCATTGCTCAAATTGTGACTGAACTTCAATCACAATTGAATTGGAGTGTTTTCAAGCCTCAATTTCCTCACTCGTATTTCCATAGAGAAATTTCATTTCTGCTGGAATCTACTACATTTTTTCCAAAGGCAGATAGAATACTGGTTCCAACCAACTTGGAGCTGCAGTAAAGAAAAACACTGGAAATACTTTAAGCAACTGCAGATGGCCTTCAGGACTTGTGGACAAATGCTCCTGGATCATTCAAGGAAGTACATTAATTCAAGACCACTGGAAAAAGGTACCAGTTAAAATGTCTGCCATCTCTCCTTGCACTCACCAGGTGTATGTTTGGTGGCTGCTTGCTTGACTTCAGCGCAAGGAAGAGTTGGCATTTTTAATTTACAAGCTGCAGGTAAACTTTGAAGATGTTACTTGCTGCTGGCAATATTGGCTGTTAAATTTGCTCTCTTCATACCTGCTTCTTTCTTCTCCACCTTGCCCCACACAGGGGAAAAAAACCAAAAAAACCTACCTAGGTGCTCTTCAGAGAGGAGAGACTAAATCACAAACACTTCAGGGCAGGAAGCTTGAACAGCTGAAGCTCTTATTTGCAAGTTCTGTAAATGCCATTTCATACAACTCGATATATTCGCCACCCCACCTTTTCCACAGGCAAACACTGCATCCGTCCCTCCACCCCTGAAGCCCACCAGGGGCACTCCGGTATCTCTGCCACCATCTTGAGGAGCAACAGACTCTGAAACATAAGTTTTAAGGAAACTGACAATTATACACACAGCATACGCTGTTTGCCTCTGCAAGTCACAGCCAACATTTCTATTCTTTCCTCCAACAATAAATTTAAAGTGTGTACTACATTTATATAAGAAGAATATATAACCCAAGAGCGCCGACTGCAGCCCCACAAAGCCACCAAAAGTTTATTTGGTCTCGCCAAAGAAGGCAAGCACCTTTCAGAGGCATCACCATTTCCTTCTCTCCTGGATACAGAGCCCTTCAGGCAGATTTGGCACACACGCTTGCAGTAAGAGGACAAGATGGAGCAATTCTGTCAGTGCAGCAGATTAAAAAAACCTGCCACCAAGAGGCTTTATTCCAAAGGCAATTCTCCTCTGATTCACAAAAGGTCTGCCTACCATACAGCCAAGCAGAGGCTCCCAGATGGTGCTGGCAAAGCAATCTCCCCTTTCTCCCAACAGCACAGCAGCATGTTGATGTCTAGAAAAAATATTTCCAGTCCTGATCCCTTTGCTGTCAGTTCTGTAACATGCACTGCCCTGATTAAATAAATAAAAGCCTATCAACCACCAGCAGTTTCAAGACTTACATGAAGCTCTCCTACTCTTAGGGGAAAAACCCCATGAAGTCAGCATTTAAAACCAAGAGAAAGTGCTTGGAATTATATCTCTTTCTTAATGACAGTCCCACTATTCCCTAAAGTTTGGGGAAGTTCTTTAAAGCAGCAACATTTTTGGCCAGGTGATCAATAGTTTGCTCCAGTACGAGACAGGACTAATACTGGACAGGGACCTCTAAAGTCACCAGAAACCAGCAGATTGCAGTTGGCTTCTCTCACAGACACACCTCTAAGCGATCTTGGCTCCCAGTTCCAGTCTCCTCCACCCTGGCATCCACACATGAACAAATGGACTAAGCAGCATTGCTCAAATCCTGCTGCACTTGCTTAACCTCCATAAGATTTCCCAAGAGAGCTTTACTTTGTGTCACTTCTGCTCTCCTTCAATCCTGCAGCTCTTCTGCAAGTTTCTGCTCAAGACCTAGCACAGACTACTCAAGAAATCAGCACACAGGAACTCAGAAATATTTCAACAATTAAGCTTTCTTCTAGAGTAGAACCAACCATATAAATCATACAATTAGAATATTTCACTGACTTTAATTTTAAACTTTAAAAAAAATCCACACTAACAAAAGGACCTTAATACATTGATAAAGTATTTACCAGGTCAATGAATAAAAAGGTTGAAGTTTCTCTCAAAGGAAAAAAAAAAAAAAAACAACAATAAAAAGAAAGTAAAACAACCAAACAAGTCTAGGTGGGAGATAACAGGCACAGCACCCTGTGTCACATTTTCTGTCTTGAAGAAAAAATAATGGGGACGTTTGGGCAAGTATTTATCAGAACAAAGCCTACAGTGGCCCCTGAGGATAAAGTCAAATTTTTCAATGCCAGCTAGTCAGTAACTCATTGTGACTGTTAAAAAACTGAACTCAAGGACACTGGCAAAAGTAAGATTTGAGAACTGTAGATATACTATCAAATTTCTACCATGTGAAACCTATTTTGATGGCCACAACCAGCAAGACACATTCCCTAATGCACACATTTGTCATACTCAGGTTTGTTACACTGGGTAAATTAAAGTGACCCTGCAGAAAAACTGGTTTGCAAAGACAGCAGACAAGAAAAATTTAGAGGCCACAAAGAGCAGAAGAGGAAAAACTGAACCACCACTTGCTAATGATAGTTCAGTTCCTGCACTTGTGGATGCAGACCCAGCCAAGCCACCAGAAGGTGAATGAAAAATCTGAACGCACAATTGAGCAAACCTTCAAAAAATATCTATCACTTAAGAGGCCAATTTCATGTGCACATGATGCTGAAAATTTAGAAGAATCAAAATAATTGAATACTGAAGCAGGAGGATAAGAGTCCATACCATTGACACAAGATCATTTTTTCCTCTTAAAACAATGGGAGAAATGTCTTGTATTAAAACAATTGTTTTCTTTAGGACTTCTAACTTGCACTAAATATTAACCTTCCTAAAACTGCAATGGCAAACCCAAATTAAAAAAAAAAACTTGGGACAAGAAAAAACAGTGATATATATGAACACAGTTCAACAGATCTCCATAGACACTCTTACGTTTCAGAATTGAGTTCATCTTGACTATCCACACACATTAATCTGAAATCCCAGCTTTAGTCTTTCATACAAGTTCTACTTCTCAGTATTTTTAATGAGGAACTAAGATCTTGATAAAGCCATTCATTTCATTGTATCCGAAAGTCCTTTGCCTGCTGTACATTTTCTCTGCAGCTGTAGGCATGCATGAGGATGCCTAGCATGTGCATCTGCGTATTTCTATTTACACTAGGAGTGCTTAAATATTCATCTGCAGTTATGTATTTATGTACACAGCTAAAACCACACAGCTATGTTAGATCTGATGTATTTTAATGGGGGTCAAACCTTCAATCCATGCTGGGATTTTCTGCTATTTAAGAGAAACAGGCTGTGGAGCATTTGACCTTTTTCTCCAAGAGCAAGATAAAACGTCCCAGATGTGCCAAATTCTCAAATGCATTGTTTGTATCTCTTGTAAGAACAAGTCTCCAGGCACCTGAGCAAAGATAACCCACCTTACATGGATACCTCACAGACTGGCAGCAAAGTGCTGTCATCTTACCAACCAATATTAAAAGCAGGCTACTGCATGAGGCTGCCAGAGAGGCTTAGGCAGTGCTGTTACATCTCACATTTCCCACTCGGTTTGCTACAAGAAGCAGCAAAAAACAGTTTCTTTGGCTCACCAATATCAATAGGAAAAGAGCAAGTGCTTTCCATAAAGAAGGATTCTCACCTGACACCAGGAGCCCCCTGGAATCTTGGATACAATCAAGCTCTATGAAATACACTGCTGATACACCTTGCAGATAAGACAGAATTTTACACCAATCTCAGTTTCCCATCTTAATATTTTCTCTTTGCTGTGACAGGTAATTATGCAGAGCAGGACAGCCCTCTGAATCGCAGTCTTGGAAAACAAACATCGCTTTAATTAGCATAACCAGTACAACAAAACATTTTCTAAACTTGCACTCGAGACAAAAGATGCCCTTCACAAAGACAGCAGCTTGAGGGCATTGAGAGGATTTTTTGGACTTGGGGGACAGGGACAGAGCAACATTACTTGTCTGTTTTCAGTTTTGCGCAGCTCCTCATCTGGTTCACCACCTATCTTATCTAAACAGTTCTTATCTGACCTTTTTTGCCTTCTCTTGAGACAGACAGCAGGACTCCGTTACTGCTAAAGGAAAAAGAGCTGCCTGGTATCTCTAAAAACACAGATTCTCAGAAAGAAAAGAACAGTCGAATGCATCAAACAAGAACACTTTATTCCTTCAATAATGCTTACGTATTTTCACTTTTTCAAAGTCTCCAAATAAAGTTTAGAAATCAAACACGTCAATGCTACATTCAAATATTTCTCTCTTCTAACCTAAGCCAGAAAAAAAAAAAAAAAACAAATCAGGAAAAGAAATCCTTATTTTTACTACAAAAAGTCTCGGTTTTCCACATGAGAAGCCACATTCTCAACAAACCGATGCCAGAAGAGTCAACATTATTGAAGAGGGTTACAGTGAGCTGTCAAATTACCTTCCGTCCTCTGAGGATGTGCACTACACTGCCAGCATGTTTCCAGCTCTCACATTCAGAGTAGGAGAGCCAGGACTAAAACATCTGCTGGGCCTAACGAGGTCCCTGTCACATCTCTGTGATAACACGTTGCTCATGTCTATCATGTAACACAGACAGAACATATTCTCCTGGTTTTAGTCCCTTAGATTCCTCGGTCTAAGCAAGAAATTGGCAGCCTGCCAGGCTTCCTATGGACCATTCTGGGGTGGGACCACCAGGTAAATCTCCCCGAGTCAGGGCATGATATCCTAAAGAGACACTGCCCTCCTTCCCCATGGATAAATGGGATGATGAGCAGTGCAGCAGGAGCAGGAAGCTCTGCTAAGTTTCCACCACTGCCATGCATTTTCTCTTCACTAAACATCGATTTACTTGCAGGAAGAAAGGCTCCCCTAATAGAACCTGTTCTTTTGATGGCAACCAAGAGGGAAATGGGCAAAAAATAGCTTGAAACTATACCAGTGTCAAGCTATTATTAACTATCAGGCATACACTGACAGTAGGAGAGATGAGGTGGCAAGAGGACTTTCAATAGCCAAAGAGCCCTTTCATCATCTGACCAGCTTCATCTATTGTATTCAAGTAAGTGTTAAAATACAGAGAAATCACACATATCTAGTGCCTTTACAACGAGTATCCAGGTGCAGATTTCTTCCTGCACGTGACTAAATTTAAGGCATCCTTGCCGTGTACAAAAAAAAAAGCCTTGTGAAATGAGAGGTGCTAACATTTTCTAACAGATGGGATGACATTACAGAACAGGATCCTTTTTGTTACTGATGAAAACAACATGCTCTTGGTGCAATTGATTTCACACATAAACGGCAACAGTTTCAAAGCCCAACATCGCTATTTTGGGCCAGTTAGTAGAAACCCATTTCTAAAGCTGATAGCAGCTCTGACAATTAATTACAAGCTCAAGATCAAGCAGGTCAAATCCTTGTGAAATCCCTAGACATCAATCAGAATGACTCCTGAGGGCCTCCATAGAGTTCAGAGCAAGTATTCCCTCTTTTTGCAGATCATCTTTCCGTGCCTCTGAGCTGCGCAGATTATGAGCAGGAATATTTTATGGAATAAGATCAAGGTAAATAGGGCCAGGAGGTGCACAATTTCCTGAGTTTAGGTACAACAGACTTGCCACAGGTAAATAACTGCTCACTTGGGCACTTATACATGTTACAGCCAGGTGAGGGGTGGGGAAACACTCACAAAGGAGACTAAAACACACTGCAGGGCAAACTGCAATTCCACCAATCCACACCTGCAAAACTCATTTACCACAACCGTGCTCAGCATTCCACAGAGACTCTGAATGAATTTATGCAGCACCAGTACAAGTTGAAAATACATTAAAAACATTTTAAAAAAATAACTATAATGTCATGATGTTCCTCATGCTGATCTGAGTCAGGGTAAGAGCTGAAGGGAATTTCCTTGTGAGCTGACAGGCCCACAGAAATAACCCAGCCATGACTGTCCCCAAGGACAACAAATGGGGCAGACCCCACTCTTCCAACAGGCTGAGCTAATCAACAGATCTGCACATCTACTGCAGAATCTGCATAAGAAATCGATTGAAACCATGTGTTGGTATGGATTCATTTTGCCAAAAAATTAACTGTGACGGGTTGGCACGGTAATGACTTGAACTTTTCCACAATACCATGAAGTACTGATGCTTCTGGAAAAACAAAGTAGATTCTGATGTACCATTCAGACTTCCTAGAAAGAAACCACGCCAACAAGATGAGGTAATCTTGAAACTGCCATCTCCAAGCTTCCTAAAACTGGAGAGAAGGTTTGAAATCTATTCGGACTCTGATTAAACTCAGCAAGCAACACGGTAAAAAATGTATTGAATAGAGCTTTTAAATAAACAAATTGCAACAGTATTTACTTATTTTCTTCTATTTCTCCTCCCTGGAATCAAGCACTCAGGCAAACTTCTCACTTCTACAACAGCATGTTGACTTTTTGACACTATGATCATTAAAGTCAACGTGGAAAATACATGCCCAAATAGAAAATCTAGATGCTGAAAGGAATATCAACCAAGTCAAATCCAACTTTTAAAAATAAAATCCTCAAGAAGTGAGTCACTCACCCCCAAAACTGTACCACTTATAGCTACTTTATAACAGAAATACAGGAAATATGAGAGGCCTTTTTCCCACTTTGGAGGTTTATGTACAAAGCTGAAGTCCAGCACACGTTTGTTAATGGTTGAGACCTCAAGCAGAAAAAAACCCCACAAATAATCCCCAGCCAACAGTATAAATCAACCTAAAGAAAGCTCATCATTTACTGAGTATCATGGCCATAAAGCTGCCCAACAAAGAGAGGGCAAGACAAACTCCATACTCGTATAGCAATCTAAACTGAAAAGCATCAAAATATACCACGTGGAATCACTAGTGCGACAACCAAGCCAAAAACAATCTCTGCTATCAATCTTCAGCAGCCAGCTCCCACTTTTTTACCCTGTTTTAGAAACCATTTCTTCTTACAGAGTCACTGCCAGGCCCTCACTTTGAGTCTACTGTGTTTGACAGATCAGCTACAACATTTTTCTTCTGTAAAACAACAGAACTTAGACCAGATTTTACTCAGCCACAGACTCTGCAAGCTCAGGTGTCGTTGCTTTACACTCACTGTGTCAGGTTCTCCTACCACCAAGCCTGAAGGTGCCACAGTGAAGGAGCTCTGGAACTGGCTGCTCTGATGAAGGCACTTGGTCCAACTGCAGAGTTTCCACTCTGTCTAACTGAAACCTTGACTGATGCCAGCTGCGCCTCATTTGTTCCATCACCAGGTTTTCCTGAAGAGCAGCACTCACCCTCCAAATTTTAGCCCTGTAGGGGACAAAATTAAATTATATAAAAATATACAATGAACATCTATATTATTTATAAACTGAAATATTTATGATTTATTTAATGAAACTGTAAAGTTTAGCCCTCTAGGGGCTAAAATTAAGGGGACAACAAGTAGAAAGACAAGAGAAGCACGGTCTGTCCAAGAAGTAAAAATCACTCAAGGCCCATCAGGAGTTTCAAAGTTTCCCTCAAATAGTAAAGATCACACGAGCAAAACAGAAGTCTCCAAAGTATCTAACAGAATCATTTTGTAGAGATTACATCAGTACATCCACCATTTAATTAATTCATTAACAGGTGCTAAAACCCCTCCTTTATCCGTCCAAAGACCAATCGTGCACAGAAAAGAGGAACATATGGAAATGAAATAGAGTCTTGCAACATGCAGGCATGTGGGAGACAGACCTTTTGGGGATCCCGAAGGTGGCAGCACAATTACTAAATTACCTAAGCAAGAGTCAGCCGCCAAAAACTCCTGGGGAAGCACCACGGCCCAGAGCTGCCCCTGCCAGTGTCACATGGGACAGCTGCAGCTTGTTTGGAGGAATACCTAAAGGTGATCCACCCAGAAGGAAAGGGATCCTGCTTTAAGAGAAGTCTCTAGTTCTTAAAGGATTGCTGAAAGTCAGAGTACGTTTATTTGTATGTTTTACGCTTAATACTTGCTTGAATACCCCTCCAAAAATGTTGTTAATCTGATAACTAAGAACGTGCCATTAAAAAAAATGGCATGTTTTTGTCTCTTTCTTTCAAAAGTAAAATATTCCTTGTTGTTTAATGGAAAAGCAGGCTCCTCTCCAAACACATCCTGTGAGGCCTTTTCCAGTGAAGCAGTGTGCATAATGATAAATGAAAAAGGGAAAGGTTCTTGCAAGTATTTTTATCTGTAGTATGCAGGGGTTGATCTGTTACACCCAAAAATTATTTTCAACTTAAACAATTCACCCTTGCCAAATCCCTAACTCACTCTAAAACTCTAATAGGTACACACAACATTTCTTGTGAATAAGTTTGCAACAAATCCTACAAGTTCACCCTCAGGAAAGGTGGCAAACACCCCAAGGGAGTATACAACACACAATATACACTCCTTGGAAGTGGAGGGAGTGAGTTTTGTCCTTCTTCCTCCTACTTTTTTTGCCAAGAGTGAGGGAGTCCCAAGGAACCATTTCAACACTTCAAGGAATGTCTCACATGCCAGGAAAGGCTCTGACACACTGACTGAAAACACTGGGAGGAGGGAGGACACACAACACATCAGCCAATGCAGATTTTCGGCTGCCTTGGACGTTATTCCTTCACAACAGCCACAATCTTTTTCCATAGACATTCTCCCCAGGTAAAAATCCAGG
The DNA here is from genome assembly GCF_029207755.1 of Chamaea fasciata. Taxonomy (NCBI): domain Eukaryota; kingdom Metazoa; phylum Chordata; class Aves; order Passeriformes; family Sylviidae; genus Chamaea; species Chamaea fasciata. The sequence goes on along the minus strand of NW_027094868.1, from coordinate 32,916 downwards.
CGTGATGGTGAAGGGGCTAATTCTTTACCCTGTTTAGAATCAGTCAGAGAACTTCACAGTGTTTGTGACTCGTGCTCTCTTCACTTGAAACAGCTCCCACAAGACCTTGAAGGACAACTTGCTTCAACTGCCGGGAGGTCAAACTTGATAAAATCTTCAATATTGTCCTTTCCGGTGTATTTCCTTATCCTCCTACCCTTATGAGATCTGCCTGTACTGCAGGACCAGCTATCTGCTCTAACAACATGGTTCTTGTATGAAAAATACAAGCCAAAATAGAAAATCTAGATGCTGAAAGGAATATCAACCAAGTCAAATCCAACTTTTAAAAACAGAATCCTCAAGAAATGATTCACCCACCCCAAAACAAATGCAGCAGGAGAGGCAACTTATTCATCTCACAGAGATCATTCTCCTATCTCTCCATGCTCTGCTCCAAAGTGTGTTCAAATCAAAGGTTCTCATTTTTTTCCTCTTCCCCTCAATTGTATTTAATTAGGTTGGGTTTTTTTTTCCTTTGAAGTCAAGGGAAAGAGGCCTATTTATTTCAAGGAATATTTAGCCTGGCCTTTTCCTTCCAGTGTTCTAACTCACGGCATCTTCAACCCCATTGTTCCATAGGGACAGGGAGGCATCCAAATAAAGATTAATAAAAAGGCAATTCCTGTGGTGTTATCAATTGAAGAAACAGGATCACTTTTCCCAGTGTCAATGAACTTCAACACACTAATAAAATTAACAGATATCAAAGTGGTTTGGGTCTGAAATAGAAACATTTCCACTACATCTGAGTAGCTTTTCCAAATACTGGGCAAATAGTTTGATACACTTTGAAATACTAAAATATCTCCAGTGCTCCAAGATGAAGCTGAGCAAATGTCACTGAGTGAAATGAGACTAGACATTGTTTGCACCTTCTAAGCATGCATTATATTTTCATCTTGGTGCTTAAAACAAGGCCACTGCAAGGAGAATTTCCACTGTCCCAGCTGTCAGTAACTGGTTTTGTGACTTACCTGCTGGGGAATTACTCACTTCCCACTGCAAATGTGAAATCACTGTTCATTTGGACAGATTGCTCCTGACTGCACCCTGATGATGTGTCCTCAGTCCAGCTCGTGGCACCGGCAAGATAAATGTGTAGAATGAGATTAGAGGCAAAACACTAACAAAATTTGCTTAGATCAAAGAGACGCACTCACACCCTGTCAGTACTACCTGACATCTTCCTGACAATATTATGAGGCAATTAATGTCTGTATGTCTTGGCTGATGGAGGTGAATTATGGTAAGTTCTAGGAGGCAACTGTCTAAAGCAGGGGAAGCTGATTAATCACCCAGCAATAATTCATTATTGAGACATTTAGGTCGACTTGTGCACCACAAAGTCAGAGGGAGCAGGAAACAATCAAACCGATGAATACTGTTCAGACTAAACTGTTGGCAGCTACAGCCACAGAGGCACATTTACAGAGAAAATGACACCATCTCAGAGAAATCAGATGCCTGGAAGCAAATCCTCAAACCAAGTGGGCACTCTCCATCCCACACAAGGGACGCATCAGCACGTGCAGCAGGAGCCCCTGTGCTGGCATTCTCACTGTTTCTCAGGTCTACCTGTTCCCTGCCTCAAACAGGGGCACAAATGAGGAGCCAGTCTGCAAAGCCTTGGGCTTTCATCTCACACTGCTACACTGAAGCAAATGGACAGGAAAATAGAAGAAGCCTGAATACACCTCTGCTGATAAAGATCTCTATGTTAATACCATTAACATTGACTACATCGAATTTAAAGCTGATATCTGCCTGCATATCACATACAAGTCTCTTTTCAGGTGTACAAAAAATGTGTCCATTTCACAGCATTTCTTCCTTTACTTCTCCGCCTGGATCATACAGAAAATACATTTCTTGGCCACCAGCAAATCATTACCCCTCATGGGGGCTGTTCCCTAAAGAGTTTAAGTACCAGAACAATGGACTACTGCACAGCACCAAATTTCAATTGTGACTTAACTATTCCACAAAGGGGATTTACTGTAGTAAATCACCTCTCAGGAATACACAATTATTTGAAATTTCACTGACATTTTCCACTAACAAAACAGCACTTCTACTTTAGCAGTGATTCGAAGATGGAAACTTTCCATTAAGCCTTTTCTTTCCTCTGGGTGTCAGAGTTGTCCTCAAAGTCCTTCTGTGTTAAAAATTAATTGTCTGGTTTGGTCTAACATACCCAATGTATTAGTTAGGGAGTACACGCACAGTAATACCTCAGAAAGGTTACAACCCTCCTCCCCAAGATCTTGGATGGCAATTTTGGGTTACTCTGAACCTCTCTCCAGCTTTGGCTTCTGAACTTTTCCTTTAATCTACTTTTTCATTCACTTCATGTACACCGATACAGTAGTTTTTCTCTTTTTGTAACCTGGTGTCCAAATACCAGAACGACCGCTTGACCATTTCCATAAGCAAACCATCGTCTGCAAAACTCTTCAGTCAGAATCTTATTATTAAAGCAACTTTTTCCAAACAGTTTCTGCCGCAGAGCCAAAGGGCCCTCTGCTCAGAATCCTTTTCCTTAAAAGCATGGGGATATGGATGATTTCTGTGCCCCGTAAAGGTCCAGTGCCATTCAGCTCTGGATACCAACCTGTTCTTCCATCTGACTGGGGATGGAGTCGCGGAAGATGAGAGGATTTCTGTCCAGCAATGATATCCTGCCCCTTGGCAGATATCAGGCAGTTCAAATCAAATTTCAGGTTTAGCTCACAACACTCAGGATGCTGACAGATGATGGAAGCACTGTCACAGCAGCTCTAGCTTGACTTTCCGCCTACACTACTGTACATTTTAAACCACTTCTGAACAGGATCACTAGAAATGGGCAGCCATCCCTAAATCATCCCTGAAAACACAATGGCATCCAACAGGTGTTTGCTTGAGTTATCCCCCTAAGGCAAGGCAGTACTTCAACAGGCATAGAGAGGATAAAAGGAATAATTCTGTCCCTAAGAGCTGCCTCCTTCCCCTGTCTCCTCATTTGCCAAGGCCACGCACGAGGCCGATCAGCGCCGCTGGCGCCTCCGGAACCACCTGCAGCTGGCGGCCAAAGGTGATCAAAAAACCCCTCCCAAAAAAAACCCCCAAAAATTTGGGGGAAGGGGGAATCCCTCCCCAGAATGATATTTTTACATTTTTATTTATTTCGGGGTTTTTTTGTTTGTTTAATCAGGCCCTCTCCGGCAAACCTTCGCTCAAAACCGGCTGAGCTCCCCCGGGGCCGCTCCGGCCGCGCCCTCAGACACCCCGAAAAGACCCTGGAAAGACACGTTGGGCTGAGGGGGGATCCTGGAAAATTCAAAAGAATTAAAAACCGGAAATATCCGACTCGTTCTTTGGGGCAAAAAACGGATAAAATCGGGAGGTTTTGGGGCGGTTTGGCCTCCGGGGCTTGCCGTACAAAATGGCGGCGCGGTGTGAGGGCGACAAAATGGCGGCTCGGAGATTTCGCCATACAGAATACAGAAAACGGAGATTTGGGAGGAAAAAAGGGGATTTCGGGGAAAAAGGGGATTTCAGAGATAAAAATTGGATTTTCCAATTCTAAATTTGGAGAAAAAACGGATAAAATCGGGAGGTTTTGGGGCGGTTTGGCCGCTGGGGGTTGCCGTACAAAATGGCGGCGCTGTTTGAGGGAGACGTGAGGACGACAGAATGGCGGCGTTTTGAGGATCGTGCCGTACAAAATGGAGAAAACGGAGATTTGGGTGGAAAAAGGGGATTTGGGGGAAAAAGTGGATTTTAGAGATAAAAATGGAAATCTCCGACTCTAAATTTGGGGGGAAAACGGCAAAATTTAGGGAGTTTTGGGGTGGTTTGACCGCTGGGGGTTGCCGTACAAAATGGCGGCGCGGTGTGAGGGGTGAGGAGCGGGCGGCAAAATGGCGGCGCCCGGAGGATCTTGCCGTACAAGAGGGCGGCGCGCGGGGGTTTTTTGCCGTACAAAAACGAAGAAAATGGAGATTTGGGGGGAAAAATGGGATTTAAGGGAAAAAAAAGAAATTTTAGAGAGACTAATAGAGATTTTGGGGGGGGAACGGGAAAATTTGTCGGCTTTGGGGTGGTTTGGCCGCTCGGGGTTGCCGTACAAGATGGCGGCGCGCGGGGGGTTTTGCCGGATAAGACGGAAATTTGGGGGGAAAATGGAGATTTTGGGGAAGAAAGGGAGATTTTAGGGGGGAAAATGGGGATTTTAGAGGGGTGAAACGACATTTTTTGGGGAAAAAAATCGCTTTAAAAAGAAAAAAAGTCCCCAAATCGGCAAAACCTGAGGGGAAAAATTTTCCCAAAAACCGCCTCAAACTCCCACAAAAAAAAAAAAAAAACAACCGCGGCCACAGCAAAACAACAACAACAAAAACTGGCGAGCTGAAAATTTATTGAAATTTAATTTTATTTTAATTTTAATTAAATTAACTAAATAATTATTTATTTAATTTTTTTAATTAAAATTTTTCGATCCCAAAAAAATCTCAAAAATTCACCCCAAAATTTCCACTCAAAATCCCAAAAAATGACCCGAAAATTTCCACTGAAAACTGAAAATTTTTAAGCCTCAAAATCCCTCAATTTTACCCCAAAATTCCCGCTGAAAATTGGGATTTTTAGAGCCTCAAAAATCCCCGAAATTCACCCCAAAATTGGAATTTTTGAAGTTCCAAAACCCCCAAAATTTCCACCCAAAATCCCAAAAATTCACCGCAAAATTCCCAACTAAAATCCATCAAAAAACCCCAAAATTCCCACTAAAAATTGGGATTTTCAGAGCCCCAAAATCCCCAAAAATTCACCCCAAAATTTCCACCCAAAATCCCAAAAATTTACTCCAAAATTCCCTCCCAAAACTGAGATTTTTAAAGCCCCCAAATCCCCCAAAATTCACCCCAAAATTCCCACTAAAAATTGGAACTTTTAGAGCCCCGAAATCCCCCAAAATTCACCGAAAATGCCCTAAAAATGACCCAAAAATTCCCACTAAAAATCAGGATTTCAGAGCCCCAAAATCCCAAAAAATGACCCCAAAATTCCGACTGAAAAATGGGGTTTTTTGAAGCCCCAAAATCCCTCAAATTATCCCCAAAATTCCCTCCCAAAACGCCAAAAATTCACCCCAAAAATTCCCATTAAAAATCAGGATTTCAGAGCCCCAAAATCCCAGAAAATGACTCCAAAATTCCCACTAAAAATTGGAATTTTTAGATCCCCAAAATCCCCAAATTCTCCCCAAAAATCCCAAAAAACCCCCCAAACCCCCTCCCAGTACAAACCAGTACAAACCAGGAAAGAAAAACCCCAAACCAGTATAAACCAGTACAAACCAGTCACCCCAAATCCCTTCCCAGTTCATCCCGGTGACCCCTAAAGCCCCTCCCAGTACAAACCAGTAAGGAAAACCCCCAAACCAGTACAAACCAGTACAAACCAGTATAAACCAGTAACTCCCAGTATCCCCCAGCGCCAGGCCCTGGCCCTGAGCCGCTCCCTGGAGGTCACCGAGCGTCGAGAGATCCCAGTTCAAACCAGTACGGACAGGTGAGGGCACTGGAATGGGGACTGGAGGGCACTGGTTTGTACTGGGATGGACTGGGAGTGGGTTTGGGGTCACTGGTTTATACTGGGATAGACTGGGAGTGGGTTTGGGGTCACTGGTTTGTACTGGGATGGACTGGGAGTGGGTTTGGGGTCACTGGTTTATACTGGGATGGACTGGGAGTGGGTTTGGGGTCACTGGTTTGTACTGGGATGGACTGGGAGTGAGTTTGGGGGTTACTGGTTTGTACTGGGATGGACTGGGAGTGGGTTTGGGGGTCACTGGTTTGTACTGGGATGGACTGGGAGTGGCTTTGGGGGTTACTGGTTTATACTGGGATGGACTGAGAGTGGGTTTGGGGGTTACTGGTTTGTACTGGGATGAACTGGGAGTGGGTTTGGGGTCACTGGTTTATACTGGGATGGACTGGGAGTGGGTTTGGGGGTTACTGGTTTGTACTGGGATGGACTGGGAGTGGGTTTGGGGTCACTGGTTTATACTGGGATGGACTGGGAGTGGGTTTGGGGTCACTGGTTTATACTGGGATGGACTGGGAGTGGGTTTGGGGTCACTGGTTTGATACTGGGATGGACTGGGAGTGGGTTTGGGGGTTACTGGTTTGATACTGGTATGGACTGGGAGTGGGTTTGGGGTCACTGGTTTATACTGGGATGGACTGGGAGTGGGTTTGGGGGTTACTGGTTTATACTGGTTTAAACTGGTTTCGGGGTTTCTGGGCGTGGTTTACCCTTTGCCCCTCCCCCACATGTAAACCGATCACGCCCCTCATCAAGCCACGCCCCCTTCCCTTTTATGGAGCGACAACAAGGGCGGGGCAAACTGGGCGGGGCCTGGGGGTTACTTGGTTCTACTGGGAGGAAGTGGGAGGGGCCAACGCGGCTCTGACCCCGCCCACCGCGCCGATATGCAAACTTATGTAAATGAGAGCACAAATAAATGCGAATGACGTCACTGACCACGGGGACTGGGAGTTACTGGTTTGTACTGGGAGGGGCCTGGGCGTGACTCAGACCCCGCCCACCTCACCGAGGCGCCAGCCTTATGTAAACTTATGCAAATGAGCGGCGAAATAAGCGCGGGTGACGTCATTTGTACGCCGAGGAGCAAAGCGGCGCCGCGGGGCATGACGGGATACACCGGGGCGCAGAGCGGCACCGCAGGGCATGACGGGATACACCGAGGCGCAAGGCGGCGCCGCGGGGCGTGACGGGATACACCGAGGCGCAAAGCGGCGCGGGGCACGACGGGATACACCGAGGCGCAAAGCGGCGGAACGGGGCATGACGGGATACACCGAGGCGCAAAGCGGCGCGGCGCATGACGGGATACACCGAGGCGCAAAGCGGCGCACGGCATGACGGGATACCTGCAGCTCCTCTCCTAAAGGAAGGCTCAGCCTGGGACTCATTCCTCTCTCTTCCAAGACACTACTTTAGAAAACTGCAGGATTCCAACCTAACCCTTCCTCCAACACAGGGGCCGGAAGAAAAGATTCAGAATTTCTGTCCACCCCCATAGGTTCAGCCATACAGCTATGGCAAAATGCATCTCTTCTCTGCAGTCTTCTCATGTAAGATTTGTTTCTTTAATAAACCTTTCCTCGGAGGAGCAGTCTTACATCAGTATGAGATTTGTAATGTTTTAAGTAAATTTATAAACCAAGGGTTTGTAGTTGCACATACAGCAGAGATTCCAGAGGACAGCAGAGCAGACCAAATGCAGCCAGACTGGTGTTTTAAAACTGAGGTCATCGACTGATTCCTGTGATCCACGATCCCAACACCAGGCCACACCTGGTGTTCTTGCCTCTAGAGAAAAGCACACAACCTGTTATCTCTGCTGAGCTCATTTGGTACCATTTAATACGTATTTATCACACACTCACAAAATGGCAAGTGTGGTTGCATCACTACCACAAAATGCTCCTGGGGATTTACTCAATCATTGATGATTACAGAAATGGTAAGAAGAGAGGCCAAACAATAGGGGGAAAAGGTGGATTTACCCTACACAGCATCCAAATTCTTAACAACAGGATGGACTTTGCCACTTATTGCTAATGCTAACTCACATAGAAGGAGTTAGAAGTTTGATCTGCAAGACAGTTCACACGAGGCCACAAAGGAAAACAAGCACTTTACATGTTGAATTTCACCCCTGTTTATGAGGTTTTCTCATGATATTTAACTTCAATTATCAAACACAAATTTTCAAACATACCGGTGAACATCCCTCAGTCCATAGTCTGTGCCTATTTCTTGCTCTAAGTTAGATGAGCAAACAGATAAAATTGTATCAGCTCCTTTGGACCGACCAATTTCAATTCAGCTGTGGTTACAGCATTTCAACGGCGAACAAAAAGCATGCACAGCTGAGTTTCAGAAAATATAAATACTCACACAAAGCAACATTTTCAACTCCCAGAGTGTTTAGTATGACACACTTAACTACCTCCAGTACCTAAGAGATCTGTATTGAAAAATCTGAGCCATGTTACTAATTTTAAGTGGACACTAAAAAACCAAACCCAAACATTAACATGCCACATGTCCTGGCTCTCTTAGCACTGCATTGGCCATAAACACACAATGATTTTGATTCCAAAGATTTCTCAAGGTTTCCTGGGTTTTTGTTGTTCCTACAAGTATCCCAGCTTGTTTTTACTCACTGTACCAGTCTCAGGTTGTAAACACAAGTGGGCTGTGACTCTCCCATGAGCAAGTTTTTTCATGTATTTGCAAAACTGACCGCACGAACGTGGTTACAGCTGCTCACATGCTCTACTGCCTACACACACTGAAATGCCAAACAATTAAGGAAGGCTCCAATGAATTCTCAAGATATGGGATGCTTTTTAAGAGCTATTTCAAAAAATAACTAAAACCAATATTTGTTGATGCATTTACTACCACGTAATTGTACTAGAGCCCGTTGAAGAGACAAATTTGAGGGTCTTTTTTTAATGCCTTAACTTCATACTTGTACAGCAATCTAAACTGAAAAGCATCAAAATATACCACGTGGAATCACTAGTGCGACAACCAAGCCAAAAAAAATCTCTGCTATCAATCTTCAGCAGCCAGCTCCCACTTTTTTACCCTGTTTTATAAACCATTTCTTCTTACAGAGTCACTGCCAGGCCCTCACTTTGAGTCTACTGTGTTTGACAGATCAGCTACAACATTTTTCTTCTGTAAAACAACAGAACTTAGACCAGATTTTACTCAGCCAGACTCTGCAAGCCCAGCTGTCATTGCTTTACACTCACTGTGTCAGGTTCTCCTACCACCAAGCCCGAAGGTGCCACAGTGAAGGAGCTCTGGAACTTGCTGCTCTGATGAAGGCACTTGGTCCAACTGCAGAGTTTCCACTCTGTCTAACTGAAACCTTGACTGATGCCAGCTGCACCTCATTTGTTCCATCACCAGGTTTTCCTGAAGAGCAGCACTCACCCTCCAAATTTTAGCCCTGTAGGGGACAAAATTAAATTATATAAAAATATACAATGAACATCTATATTATTTATAAACTGAAGTATTTATGATTTATTTAATGAAACTGTAAAGTTTAGCCCTCTAGGGGCTAAAATTAAGGGGACAACAAGTAGAAAGACAAGAGAAGCACGGTCTGTCCAAGAAGTAAAAATCACTCAAGGCCCATCAGGAGTTTCAAAGTTTCCCTCAAATAGTAAAGATCACACAAGCAAAACAGAAGTCTCCAAAGTATCTAACAGAATCATTTTGTAGAGATTACATCAGTACATCCACCATTTAATTAATTCATTAACAGGTGCTAAAACCCCTCCTTTATCCGTCCAAAGACCAATCGTGCACAGAAAAGAGGAACATATGGAAATGAAATAGAGTCTTGCAACATGCAGGCATGTGGGAGACAGACCTTTTGGGGATCCCGAAGGTGGCAGCACAATTACTAAATTACCTAAGCAAGAGTCAGCCGCCAAAAACTCCTGGGGAAGCAACACGGCCCAGAGCTGCCCCTGCCAGTGTCACATGGGACAGCTGCAGCTTGTTTGGAGGAATACCTAAAGGTGATCCACCCAGAAGGAAAGGGATCCTGCTTTAAGAGAAGTCTCCAGTTCTTAAAGGATTGCTGAAAGTCAGAGTACGTTTATTTGTATGTTTTACGCTTAATACTTGCTTGAATACCCCTCCAAAAATGTTGTTAATCTGATAACTAAGAACATGCCATTAAAAAAAAAAATGGCATGTTTTTGTCTCTTTCTTTCAAAAGTAAAATATTCCTTGTTGTTTAATGGAAAAGCAGGCTCCTCTCCAAACACATCCTGTGAGGCCTTTTCCAGTGAAGCAGTGTGCATAATGATAAATGAAAAAGGGAAAGGTTCTTGCAAGTATTTTTATCTGTAGTATGCAGGGGTTGATCTGTTACACCCAAAAATTATTTTCAACTTAAACAATTCACCTTTGCCAAATCCCTAACTCACTCTAAAACTCTAATAGGTACACACAACATTTCTTGTGAATAAATTTGCAACAAATCCTACAAGTTCACCCTCAGGAAAGGTGGCAAACACCCCAAGGGAGTATACAACACACAATATACACTCCTTGGAAGCGGAGGGAGTGAGATTTGTCCTTCCTCCTTGTCTTGGTTTGGGAAGACAGGTATCTGCCAGGTAAAATTACAATCAGGGGCTCTTTGGCAAAGATTTGGGAAATAGGAATAGCAGTTCTTTACTAGTATGTAATACAAAGCAAACAAACACAAAAACTCCCCCCCACCAAACAACTGCAGCATTAATGACAAACGACAACAGTACCAAGAACCTTGAGGGCTTTGTTTCACAAAACCCAGGGCAGTTTGGTTTCGCTGTCCCTGCAGGATCCTCAGAGCACCAAGCTGAAACAGTGGAAAAGTCCCGGGCTGGTCGCTGGGATGGCAGGGTGTCCCGGCAGGCAGGGGCAGGATGTCCCGGCAGCGCAGGGGTGCAGGGTCACGCTGCAGCAAGAGGAGCAGCGCCGAAGGCGAGGCAGGGCCTGGACCAGCTCCCGCAGGTGGCCGGGAAAACTCAGGATTCAGGCTGAACTGGTGATAGTAGATTTCCCAGGACTGGATCCCTTTGGCCACAGTGAAACTCCTCCAGCCAGCAACAGCCGTTCTCTGCTCGGCGTGCTCTGCGGCGGCTGAGCTCCTCGAGGAGCGGCAGACACGCGTCTCCCCGAACGCCGGAGAAAGAAAAGCCCGCAGCTGCCTCAAGCTTTGTCTTTTACCTGCGTTATCTCCCCCTTCCACCTTTGTCCACCTCTTTGTTTCGGTTAAGTACTCTCAAGTATCCAACACTTGGTCTCCTTGGTAACGTGTCGGGAAAAAATTCTTTAGAGAAAGAAGGAACAAACCTAACCCCCAACACTCCTCCTACTTTTTTTGCCAAGAGTGAGGGAGTCCCAAGGAACCATTTCAACACTTCAAGGAATGTCTCACATGCCAGGAAAGGCTCTGACACACTGACTGAAAACACTGGGAGGAGGGAGGACACACAACACATCAGCCAACGCAGATTTTCGGCTGCCTTGGACATTATTCCTTCACAACAGCCACAATCTTTTTCCATAGACATTCTCCCCAGGTAAAAATCCAGGCGTGATGGTGAAGGGGCTAATTCTTTACCCTGTTTAGAATCAGTCAGAGAACTTCACAGTGTTTGTGACTCGTGCTCTCTTCACTTGAAACAGCTGCCACAAGACCTTGAGGAACAACTTGCTTCAACTGCCAGGAGGTCAAACTTGATAAAATCTTCAATATTGTCCTTTCCGGTGTATTTCCTTATCCTCCTACCCTTATGAGATCTGCCTGTACTGCAGGACCAGCTATCTGCTCTAACGACATGGTTCTTGTATGAAAAATACAAGCCAAAATAGAAAATCTAGATGCTGAAAGGAATATCAACCAAGTCAAATCCAACTTTTAAAAACAGAATCCTCAAGAAATGATTCACCCACCCCAAAACAAATGCAGCAGGAGAGGCAACTTATTCATCTCACAGAGATCATTCTCCTATCTCTCCATGCTCTGCTCCAAAGTGTGTTCAAATCAAAGGTTCTCATTTTTTTTTCCTCTTCCCCTCAATTGTATTTAATTAGGTTGGTTTTTTTTTTTCCTTTGAAGTCAAGGGAAAGAGGCCTATTTATTTCAAGGAATATTTAGCCTGGCCTTTTCCTTCCAGTGTTCTAACTCACTGCATCTTCAACCCCATTGTTCCATAGGGACAGGGAGGCATCCAAATAAAGATTAATAAAAAGGCAATTCCTGTGGTGTTATCAATTGAAGAAACAGGATCACTTTTCCCAGTGTCAATGAACTTCAATACACTAATAAAATTAACAAATATCAAAGTGGTTTGGGTCTGAAATAGAAACATTTCCACTAAATCTGAGTAGCTTTTCCAAATACTGGGCAAATAGTTTGATACACTTTGAAATACTAAAATATCTCCAGTGCTCCAAGATGAAGCTGAGCAAATTTCACTGAGTGAAATGAGACTAGACATTGTTTGCACCTTCTAAGCATGCATTATATTTTCATCTTGGTGTTTAAAACAAGGCCACTGCAAGGAGAATTTCCACTGTCCCAGCTGTCAGTAACTGGGGCACAAATGAGGAGCCAGTCTGCAAAGCCTTGGGCTTTCATCTCACACTGCTACACTGAAGCAAATGGACAGGAAAATAGAAGAAGCCTGAATACACCTCTGCTGATAAAGATCTCTATGTTAATACCATTAACATTGACTACATCGAATTTAAAGCTGATATCTGCCTGCATATCACATCCAAGTCTCTTTTCAGGTGTACAAAAAATGTGTCTATTTCACAGCATTTCTTCCTTTACTTCTCCACCTGGATCATACAGAAAATACATTTCTTGGCCACCAGCAAATCATTACCCCTTATGGGGACTGTTCCCTAAAGAGTTTAAGTACCAGAACAATGGACTACTGCACAGCACCAAATTTCAATTGTGACTTAACTATTCCACAAAGGGGATTTACTGTAGTAAATCACCTCTCAGGAATACACAATTATTTGAAATTTCACTGACATTTTCCACTAACAAAACAGCACTTCTACTTTAGCAGTGATTCGAAGATGGAAACTTTCCATTAAGCCTTTTCTTTCCTCTGGGTGTCAGAGTTGTCCTCAAAGTCCTTCTGTGTTAAAAATTAATTGTCTGGTTTGGTCTAACATACCCAATGTATTCGTTAGGGAGTACACGCACAGTAATACCTCAGAAAGGTTACAACCCTCCTCCCCAAGATCTTGGATGGCAATTTTGGGTTACTCTGAACCTCTCTCCAGCTTTGGCTTCTGAACTTTTCCTTTAATCTACTTTTTCATTCACTTCATGTACACCGATACAGTAGTTTTTCTCTTTTTGTAACCTGGTGTCCAAATACCAGAACGACCGCTTGACCATTTCCATAAGCAAACCATCGTCTGCAAAACTCTTCAGTCAGAATCTTATTATTAAAGCAACTTTTTCCAAACAGTTTCTGCCGCAGAGCCAAAGGGCCCTCTGCTCAGAATCCTTTTCCTTAAAAGCATGGGGATATGGATGATTTCTGTGCCCCGTAAAGGTCCAGTGCCATTCACCTCTGGATACCAACCTGTTCTTCCATCTGACTGGGGATGGAGTCGCGGAAGATGAGAGGATTTCTGTCCAGCAATGATATCCTGCCCCTTGGCAGATATCAGGCAGTTCAAATCAAATTTCAGGTTTAGCTCACAACACTCAGGATGCTGACAGATGATGGAAGCACTGTCACAGCAGCTCTAGCTTGACTTTCCGCCTACACTACTGTACATTTTAAACCACTTCTGAACAGGATCACTAGAAATGGGCAGCCATCCCTAAATCATCCCTGAAAACACAATGGCATCCAACAGGTGTTTGCTTGAGTTATCCCCCTAAGGCAAGGCAGTACTTCAACAGGCATAGAGAGGATAAAAGGAATAATTCTGTCCCTAAGAGCTGCCTCCTTCCCCTGTCTCCTCATTTGCCAAGGCCACGCACGAGGCCGATCAGCGCCGCTGGCGCCTCCGGAACCACCTGCAGCTGGCGGCCAAAGGTGATCAAAAAACCCCTCCCAAAAAAAACCCCCAAAAATTTGGGGGAAGGGGGAATCCCTCCCCAGAATGATATTTTTACATTTTTATTTATTTCGGGGTTTTTTTGTTTGTTTAATCAGGCCCTCTCCGGCAAACCTTCGCTCAAAACCGGCTGAGCTCCCCCGGGGCCGCTCCGGCCGCGCCCTCAGACACCCCGAAAAGACCCTGGAAAGACACGTTGGGCTGAGGGGGGATCCTGGAAAATTCAAAAGAATTAAAAACCGGAAATATCCGACTCGTTCTTTGGGGCAAAAAACGGATAAAATCGGGAGGTTTTGGGGCGGTTTGGCCTCCGGGGCTTGCTGTACAAAATGGCGGCGCGGTGTGAGGGCGACAAAATGGCGGCTCGGAGATTTCGCCATACAGAATACAGAAAACGGAGATTTGGGAGGAAAAAAGGGGATTTCGGGGAAAAAGGGGATTTCAGAGATAAAAATTGGATTTTCCAATTCTAAATTTGGAGAAAAAACGGATAAAATCGGGAGGTTTTGGGGCGGTTTGGCCGCTGGGGGTTGCCGTACAAAATGGCGGCGCTGTTTGAGGGAGACGTGAGGACGACAGAATGGCGGCGTTTTGAGGATCGTGCCGTACAAAATGGAGAAAACGGAGATTTGGGTGGAAAAAGGGGATTTGGGGGAAAAAGTGGATTTTAGAGATAAAAATGGAAATCTCCGACTCTAAATTTGGGGGGAAAACGGCAAAATTTAGGGAGTTTTGGGGTGGTTTGACCGCTGGGGGTTGCCGTACAAAATGGCGGCGCGGTGTGAGGGGTGAGGAGCGGGCGGCAAAATGGCGGCGCCCGGAGGATCTTGCCGTACAAGAGGGCGGCGCGCGGGGGTTTTTTGCCGTACAAAAACGAAGAAAATGGAGATTTGGGGGGAAAAATGGGATTTAAGGGAAAAAAAAGAAATTTTAGAGAGACTAATAGAGATTTTGGGGGGGGAACGGGAAAATTTGTCGGCTTTGGGGTGGTTTGGCCGCTCGGGGTTGCCGTACAAGATGGCGGCGCGCGGGGGGTTTTGCCGGATAAGACGGAAATTTGGGGGGAAAATGGAGATTTTGGGGAAGAAAGGGAGATTTTAGGGGGGAAAATGGGGATTTTAGAGGGGTGAAACGACATTTTTTGGGGAAAAAAATCGCTTTAAAAAGAAAAAAAGTCCCCAAATCGGCAAAACCTGAGGGGAAAAATTTTCCCAAAAACCGCCTCAAACTCCCACAAAAAAAAAAAAAAAACAACCGCGGCCACAGCAAAACAACAACAACAAAAACTGGCGAGCTGAAAATTTATTGAAATTTAATTTTATTTTAATTTTAATTAAATTAACTAAATAATTATTTATTTAATTTTTTTAATTAAAATTTTTCGATCCCAAAAAAATCTCAAAAATTCACCCCAAAATTTCCACTCAAAATCCCAAAAAATGACCCGAAAATTTCCACTGAAAACTGAAAATTTTTAAGCCTCAAAATCCCTCAATTTTACCCCAAAATTCCCGCTGAAAATTGGGATTTTTAGAGCCTCAAAAATCCCCGAAATTCACCCCAAAATTGGAATTTTTGAAGTTCCAAAACCCCCAAAATTTCCACCCAAAATCCCAAAAATTCACCGCAAAATTCCCAACTAAAATCCATCAAAAAACCCCAAAATTCCCACTAAAAATTGGGATTTTCAGAGCCCCAAAATCCCCAAAAATTCACCCCAAAATTTCCACCCAAAATCCCAAAAATTTACTCCAAAATTCCCTCCCAAAACTGAGATTTTTAAAGCCCCCAAATCCCCCAAAATTCACCCCAAAATTCCCACTAAAAATTGGAACTTTTAGAGCCCCGAAATCCCCCAAAATTCACCGAAAATGCCCTAAAAATGACCCAAAAATTCCCACTAAAAATCAGGATTTCAGAGCCCCAAAATCCCAAAAAATGACCCCAAAATTCCGACTGAAAAATGGGGTTTTTTGAAGCCCCAAAATCCCTCAAATTATCCCCAAAATTCCCTCCCAAAACGCCAAAAATTCACCCCAAAAATTCCCATTAAAAATCAGGATTTCAGAGCCCCAAAATCCCAGAAAATGACTCCAAAATTCCCACTAAAAATTGGAATTTTTAGATCCCCCAAATCCCCAAATTCTCCCCAAAAATCCCAAAAAACCCCCCAAACCCCCTCCCAGTACAAACCAGTACAAACCAGGAAAGAAAAACCCCAAACCAGTATAAATCAGTACAAACCAGTCACCCCAAATCCCTTCCCAGTTCATCCCGGTGACCCCTAAAGCCCCTCCCAGTACAAACCAGTAAGGAAAACCCCCAAACCAGTACAAACCAGTACAAACCAGTATAAACCAGTAACTCCCAGTATCCCCCAGCGCCAGGCCCTGGCCCTGAGCCGCTCCCTGGAGGTCACCGAGCGTCGAGAGATCCCAGTTCAAACCAGTACGGACAGGTGAGGGCACTGGAATGGGGACTGGAGGGCACTGGTTTGTACTGGGATGGACTGGGAGTGGGTTTGGGGTCACTGGTTTATACTGGGATAGACTGGGAGTGGGTTTGGGGTCACTGGTTTGTACTGGGATGGACTGGGAGTGGGTTTGGGGTCACTGGTTTATACTGGGATGGACTGGGAGTGGGTTTGGGGTCACTGGTTTGTACTGGGATGGACTGGGAGTGGGTTTGGGGGTTACTGGTTTGTACTGGGATGGACTGGGAGTGGGTTTGGGGGTCACTGGTTTGTACTGGGATGGACTGGGAGTGGCTTTGGGGGTTACTGGTTTATACTGGGATGGACTGAGAGTGGGTTTGGGGGTTACTGGTTTGTACTGGGATGAACTGGGAGTGGGTTTGGGGTCACTGGTTTATACTGGGATGGACTGGGAGTGGGTTTGGGGGTTACTGGTTTGTACTGGGATGGACTGGGAGTGGGTTTGGGGTCACTGGTTTATACTGGGATGGACTGGGAGTGGGTTTGGGGTCACTGGTTTATACTGGGATGGACTGGGAGTGGGTTTGGGGTCACTGGTTTGATACTGGGATGGACTGGGAGTGGGTTTGGGGGTTACTGGTTTGATACTGGTATGGACTGGGAGTGGGTTTGGGGTCACTGGTTTATACTGGGATGGACTGGGAGTGGGTTTGGGGGTTACTGGTTTATACTGGTTTAAACTGGTTTCGGGGTTTCTGGGCGTGGTTTACCCTTTGCCCCTCCCCCACATGTAAACCGATCACGCCCCTCATCAAGCCACGCCCCCTTCCCTTTTATGGAGCGACAACAAGGGCGGGGCAAACTGGGCGGGGCCTGGGGGTTACTTGGTTCTACTGGGAGGAAGTGGGAGGGGCCAACGCGGCTCTGACCCCGCCCACCGCGCCGATATGCAAACTTATGTAAATGAGAGCACAAATAAATGCGAATGACGTCACTGACCACGGGGACTGGGAGTTACTGGTTTGTACTGGGAGGGGCCTGGGCGTGACTCAGACCCCGCCCACCTCACCGAGGCGCCAGCCTTATGTAAACTTATGCAAATGAGCGGCGAAATAAGCGCGGGTGATGTCATTTGTACGCCGAGGAGCAAAGCGGCGCCGCGGGGCATGACGGGATACACCGGGGCGCAGAGCGGCACCGCAGGGCATGACGGGATACACCGAGGCGCAAGGCGGCGCCGCGGGGCGTGACGGGATACACCGAGGCGCAGAGCGCCGCGGGGCACGACGGGATACACCGAGGCGCAAAGCGGCGGAACGGGGCATGACGGGATACACCGAGGCGCAAAGCGGCGCGGCGTACGACGGGATACACCGAGGCGCAAAGCGGCGGAACGGGGCATGACGGGATACACCGAGGCGCAAAGCGGCGCGGCGCATGACGGGATACACCGAGGCGCAAAGCGGCGCACGGCATGACGGGATACCTGCAGCTCCTCTCCTAAAGGAAGGCTCAGCCTGGGACTCATTCCTCTCTCTTCCAAGACACTACTTTAGAAAACTGCAGGATTCCAACCTAACCCTTCCTCCAACACAGGGGCCGGAAGAAAAGATTCAGAATTTCTGTCCACCCCCATAGGTTCAGCCATACAGCTATGGCAAAATGCATCTCTTCTCTGCAGTCTTCTCACGTAAGATTTGTTTCTTTAATAAACCTTTCCTCGGAGGAGCAGTCTTACATCAGTATGAGATTTGTAATGTTTTAAGTAAATTTATAAACCAAGGGTTTGTAGTTGCACATACAGCAGAGATTCCAGAGGACAGCAGAGCAGACCAAATGCAGCCAGACTGGTGTTTTAAAACT
Source organism: Chamaea fasciata (assembly GCF_029207755.1). Lineage (NCBI taxonomy): Eukaryota > Metazoa > Chordata > Aves > Passeriformes > Sylviidae > Chamaea > Chamaea fasciata. Next base: position 14,882 of record NW_027094868.1, on the reverse strand, counting down.
GAGGTCATCGACTGATTCCTGTGATCCACGATCCCAACACCAGGCCACACCTGGTGTTCTTGCCTCTAGAGAAAAGCACACAACCTGTTATCTCTGCTGAGCTCATTTGGTACCATTTAATACGTATTTATCACACACTCACAAAATGGCAAGTGTGGTTGCATCACTACCACAAAATGCTCCTGGGGATTTACTCAATCATTGATGATTACAGAAATGGTAAGAAGAGAGGCCAAACAATAGGGGGAAAAGGTGGATTTACCCTACACAGCATCCAAATTCTTAACAACAGGATGGACTTTGCCACTTATTGCTAATGCTAACTCACATAGAAGGAGTTAGAAGTTTGATCTGCAAGACAGTTCACACGAGGCCACAAAGGAAAACAAGCACTTTACATGTTGAATTTCACCCCTGTTTATGAGGTTTTCTCATGATATTTAACTTCAATTATCAAACACAAATTTTCAAACATACCGGTGAACATCCCTCAGTCCATAGTCTGTGCCTATTTCTTGCTCTAAGTTAGATGAGCAAACAGATAAAATTGTATCAGCTCCTTTGGACCGACCAATTTCAATTCAGCTGTGGTTACAGCATTTCAACGGCGAACAAAAAGCATGCACAGCTGAGTTTCAGAAAATATAAATACTCACACAAAGCAACATTTTCAACTCCCAGAGTGTTTAGTATGACACACTTAACTACCTCCAGTACCTAAGAGATCTGTATTGAAAAATCTGAGCCATGTTACTAATTTTAAGTGGACACTAAAAAACCAAACCCAAACATTAACATGCCACATGTCCTGGCTCTCTTAGCACTGCATTGGCCATAAACACACAATGATTTTGATTCCAAAGATTTCTCAAGGTTTCCTGGGTTTTTGTTGTTCCTACAAGTATCCCAGCTTGTTTTTACTCACTGTACCAGTCTCAGGTTGTAAACACAAGTGGGCTGTGACTCTCCCATGAGCAAGTTTTTTCATGTATTTGCAAAACTGACCGCACGAACGTGGTTACAGCTGCTCACATGCTCTACTGCCTACACACACTGAAATGCCAAACAATTAAGGAAGGCTCCAATGAATTCTCAAGATATGGGATGCTTTTTAAGAGCTATTTCAAAAAATAACTAAAACCAATATTTGTTGATGCATTTACTACCACGTAATTGTACTAGAGCCCGTTGAAGAGACAAATTTGAGGGTCTTTTTTTAATGCCTTAACTTCATACTTGTACAGCAATCTAAACTGAAAAGCATCAAAATATACCACGTGGAATCACTAGTGCGACAACCAAGCCAAAAAAAATCTCTGCTATCAATCTTCAGCAGCCAGCTCCCACTTTTTTACCCTGTTTTATAAACCATTTCTTCTTACAGAGTCACTGCCAGGCCCTCACTTTGAGTCTACTGTGTTTGACAGATCAGCTACAACATTTTTCTTCTGTAAAACAACAGAACTTAGACCAGATTTTACTCAGCCAGACTCTGCAAGCCCAGCTGTCATTGCTTTACACTCACTGTGTCAGGTTCTCCTACCACCAAGCCCGAAGGTGCCACAGTGAAGGAGCTCTGGAACTTGCTGCTCTGATGAAGGCACTTGGTCCAACTGCAGAGTTTCCACTCTGTCTAACTGAAACCTTGACTGATGCCAGCTGCACCTCATTTGTTCCATCACCAGGTTTTCCTGAAGAGCAGCACTCACCCTCCAAATTTTAGCCCTGTAGGGGACAAAATTAAATTATATAAAAATATACAATGAACATCTATATTATTTATAAACTGAAGTATTTATGATTTATTTAATGAAACTGTAAAGTTTAGCCCTCTAGGGGCTAAAATTAAGGGGACAACAAGTAGAAAGACAAGAGAAGCACGGTCTGTCCAAGAAGTAAAAATCACTCAAGGCCCATCAGGAGTTTCAAAGTTTCCCTCAAATAGTAAAGATCACACAAGCAAAACAGAAGTCTCCAAAGTATCTAACAGAATCATTTTGTAGAGATTACATCAGTACATCCACCATTTAATTAATTCATTAACAGGTGCTAAAACCCCTCCTTTATCCGTCCAAAGACCAATCGTGCACAGAAAAGAGGAACATATGGAAATGAAATAGAGTCTTGCAACATGCAGGCATGTGGGAGACAGACCTTTTGGGGATCCCGAAGGTGGCAGCACAATTACTAAATTACCTAAGCAAGAGTCAGCCGCCAAAAACTCCTGGGGAAGCAACACGGCCCAGAGCTGCCCCTGCCAGTGTCACATGGGACAGCTGCAGCTTGTTTGGAGGAATACCTAAAGGTGATCCACCCAGAAGGAAAGGGATCCTGCTTTAAGAGAAGTCTCCAGTTCTTAAAGGATTGCTGAAAGTCAGAGTACGTTTATTTGTATGTTTTACGCTTAATACTTGCTTGAATACCCCTCCAAAAATGTTGTTAATCTGATAACTAAGAACGTGCCATTAAAAAAAAAAATGGCATGTTTTTGTCTCTTTCTTTCAAAAGTAAAATATTCCTTGTTGTTTAATGGAAAAGCAGGCTCCTCTCCAAACACATCCTGTGAGGCCTTTTCCAGTGAAGCAGTGTGCATAATGATAAATGAAAAAGGGAAAGGTTCTTGCAAGTATTTTTATCTGTAGTATGCAGGGGTTGATCTGTTACACCCAAAAATTATTTTCAACTTAAACAATTCACCTTTGCCAAATCCCTAACTCACTCTAAAACTCTAATAGGTACACACAACATTTCTTGTGAATAAATTTGCAACAAATCCTACAAGTTCACCCTCAGGAAAGGTGGCAAACACCCCAAGGGAGTATACAACACACAATATACACTCCTTGGAAGCGGAGGGAGTGAGATTTGTCCTTCCTCCTTGTCTTGGTTTGGGAAGACAGGTATCTGCCAGGTAAAATTACAATCAGGGGCTCTTTGGCAAAGATTTGGGAAATAGGAATAGCAGTTCTTTACTAGTATGTAATACAAAGCAAACAAACACAAAAACTCCCCCCCACCAAACAACTGCAGCATTAATGACAAACGACAACAGTACCAAGAACCTTGAGGGCTTTGTTTCACAAAACCCAGGGCAGTTTGGTTTCGCTGTCCCTGCAGGATCCTCAGAGCACCAAGCTGAAACAGTGGAAAAGTCCCGGGCTGGTCGCTGGGATGGCAGGGTGTCCCGGCAGGCAGGGGCAGGATGTCCCGGCAGCGCAGGGGTGCAGGGTCACGCTGCAGCAAGAGGAGCAGCGCCGAAGGCGAGGCAGGGCCTGGACCAGCTCCCGCAGGTGGCCGGGAAAACTCAGGATTCAGGCTGAACTGGTGATAGTAGATTTCCCAGGACTGGATCCCTTTGGCCACAGTGAAACTCCTCCAGCCAGCAACAGCCGTTCTCTGCTCGGCGTGCTCTGCGGCGGCTGAGCTCCTCGAGGAGCGGCAGACACGCGTCTCCCCGAACGCCGGAGAAAGAAAAGCCCGCAGCTGCCTCAAGCTTTGTCTTTTACCTGCGTTATCTCCCCCTTCCACCTTTGTCCACCTCTTTGTTTCGGTTAAGTACTCTCAAGTATCCAACACTTGGTCTCCTTGGTAACGTGTCGGGAAAAAATTCTTTAGAGAAAGAAGGAACAAACCTAACCCCCAACACTCCTCCTACTTTTTTTGCCAAGAGTGAGGGAGTCCCAAGGAACCATTTCAACACTTCAAGGAATGTCTCACATGCCAGGAAAGGCTCTGACACACTGACTGAAAACACTGGGAGGAGGGAGGACACACAACACATCAGCCAACGCAGATTTTCGGCTGCCTTGGACATTATTCCTTCACAACAGCCACAATCTTTTTCCATAGACATTCTCCCCAGGTAAAAATCCAGGCGTGATGGTGAAGGGGCTAATTCTTTACCCTGTTTAGAATCAGTCAGAGAACTTCACAGTGTTTGTGACTCGTGCTCTCTTCACTTGAAACAGCTGCCACAAGACCTTGAGGAACAACTTGCTTCAACTGCCAGGAGGTCAAACTTGATAAAATCTTCAATATTGTCCTTTCCGGTGTATTTCCTTATCCTCCTACCCTTATGAGATCTGCCTGTACTGCAGGACCAGCTATCTGCTCTAACGACATGGTTCTTGTATGAAAAATACAAGCCAAAATAGAAAATCTAGATGCTGAAAGGAATATCAACCAAGTCAAATCCAACTTTTAAAAACAGAATCCTCAAGAAATGATTCACCCACCCCAAAACAAATGCAGCAGGAGAGGCAACTTATTCATCTCACAGAGATCATTCTCCTATCTCTCCATGCTCTGCTCCAAAGTGTGTTCAAATCAAAGGTTCTCATTTTTTTTTCCTCTTCCCCTCAATTGTATTTAATTAGGTTGGTTTTTTTTTTTCCTTTGAAGTCAAGGGAAAGAGGCCTATTTATTTCAAGGAATATTTAGCCTGGCCTTTTCCTTCCAGTGTTCTAACTCACTGCATCTTCAACCCCATTGTTCCATAGGGACAGGGAGGCATCCAAATAAAGATTAATAAAAAGGCAATTCCTGTGGTGTTATCAATTGAAGAAACAGGATCACTTTTCCCAGTGTCAATGAACTTCAATACACTAATAAAATTAACAAATATCAAAGTGGTTTGGGTCTGAAATAGAAACATTTCCACTAAATCTGAGTAGCTTTTCCAAATACTGGGCAAATAGTTTGATACACTTTGAAATACTAAAATATCTCCAGTGCTCCAAGATGAAGCTGAGCAAATTTCACTGAGTGAAATGAGACTAGACATTGTTTGCACCTTCTAAGCATGCATTATATTTTCATCTTGGTGTTTAAAACAAGGCCACTGCAAGGAGAATTTCCACTGTCCCAGCTGTCAGTAACTGGGGCACAAATGAGGAGCCAGTCTGCAAAGCCTTGGGCTTTCATCTCACACTGCTACACTGAAGCAAATGGACAGGAAAATAGAAGAAGCCTGAATACACCTCTGCTGATAAAGATCTCTATGTTAATACCATTAACATTGACTACATCGAATTTAAAGCTGATATCTGCCTGCATATCACATCCAAGTCTCTTTTCAGGTGTACAAAAAATGTGTCTATTTCACAGCATTTCTTCCTTTACTTCTCCACCTGGATCATACAGAAAATACATTTCTTGGCCACCAGCAAATCATTACCCCTTATGGGGACTGTTCCCTAAAGAGTTTAAGTACCAGAACAATGGACTACTGCACAGCACCAAATTTCAATTGTGACTTAACTATTCCACAAAGGGGATTTACTGTAGTAAATCACCTCTCAGGAATACACAATTATTTGAAATTTCACTGACATTTTCCACTAACAAAACAGCACTTCTACTTTAGCAGTGATTCGAAGATGGAAACTTTCCATTAAGCCTTTTCTTTCCTCTGGGTGTCAGAGTTGTCCTCAAAGTCCTTCTGTGTTAAAAATTAATTGTCTGGTTTGGTCTAACATACCCAATGTATTCGTTAGGGAGTACACGCACAGTAATACCTCAGAAAGGTTACAACCCTCCTCCCCAAGATCTTGGATGGCAATTTTGGGTTACTCTGAACCTCTCTCCAGCTTTGGCTTCTGAACTTTTCCTTTAATCTACTTTTTCATTCACTTCATGTACACCGATACAGTAGTTTTTCTCTTTTTGTAACCTGGTGTCCAAATACCAGAACGACCGCTTGACCATTTCCATAAGCAAACCATCGTCTGCAAAACTCTTCAGTCAGAATCTTATTATTAAAGCAACTTTTTCCAAACAGTTTCTGCCGCAGAGCCAAAGGGCCCTCTGCTCAGAATCCTTTTCCTTAAAAGCATGGGGATATGGATGATTTCTGTGCCCCGTAAAGGTCCAGTGCCATTCACCTCTGGATACCAACCTGTTCTTCCATCTGACTGGGGATGGAGTCGCGGAAGATGAGAGGATTTCTCTCCAGCAATGATATCCTGCCCCTTGGCAGATATCAGGCAGTTCAAATCAAATTTCAGGTTTAGCTCACAACACTCAGGATGCTGACAGATGATGGAAGCACTGTCACAGCAGCTCTAGCTTGACTTTCCGCCTACACTACTGTACATTTTAAACCACTTCTGAACAGGATCACTAGAAATGGGCAGCCATCCCTAAATCATCCCTGAAAACACAATGGCATCCAACAGGTGTTTGCTTGAGTTATCCCCCTAAGGCAAGGCAGTACTTCAACAGGCATAGAGAGGATAAAAGGAATAATTCTGTCCCTAAGAGCTGCCTCCTTCCCCTGTCTCCTCATTTGCCAAGGCCACGCACGAGGCCGATCAGCGCCGCTGGCGCCTCCGGAACCACCTGCAGCTGGCGGCCAAAGGTGATCAAAAAACCCCTCCCAAAAAAAACCCCCAAAAATTTGGGGGAAGGGGGAATCCCTCCCCAGAATGATATTTTTACATTTTTATTTATTTCGGGGTTTTTTTGTTTGTTTAATCAGGCCCTCTCCGGCAAACCTTCGCTCAAAACCGGCTGAGCTCCCCCGGGGCCACTCCGGCCGCGCCCTCAGACACCCCGAAAAGACCCTGGAAAGACACGTTGGGCTGAGGGGGGATCCTGGAAAATTCAAAAGAATTAAAAACCGGAAATATCCGACTCGTTCTTTGGGGCAAAAAACGGATAAAATCGGGAGGTTTTGGGGCGGTTTGGCCTCCGGGGCTTGCCGTACAAAATGGCGGCGCGGTGTGAGGGCGACAAAATGGCGGCTCGGAGATTTCGCCATACAGAATACAGAAAACGGAGATTTGGGAGGAAAAAAGGGGATTTCGGGGAAAAAGGGGATTTCAGAGATAAAAATTGGATTTTCCAATTCTAAATTTGGAGAAAAAACGGATAAAATCGGGAGGTTTTGGGGCGGTTTGGCCGCTGGGGGTTGCCGTACAAAATGGCGGCGCTGTTTGAGGGAGACGTGAGGACGACAGAATGGCGGCGTTTTGAGGATCGTGCCGTACAAAATGGAGGAAAACGGAGATTTGGGTGGAAAAAGGGGATTTGGGGGAAAAAGTGGATTTTAGAGATAAAAATGGAAATCTCCGACTCTAAATTTGGGGGGAAAACGGCAAAATTTAGGGAGTTTTGGGGTGGTTTGACCGCTGGGGGTTGCCGTACAAAATGGCGGCGCGGTGTGAGGGGTGAGGAGCGGGCGGCAAAATGGCGGCGCCCGGAGGATCTTGCCGTACAAGAGGGCGGCGCGCGGGGGTTTTTTTGCCGTACAAAAACGAAGAAAATGGAGATTTGGGGGGAAAAATGGGATTTAAGGGAAAAAAAAGAAATTTTAGAGAGACTAATAGAGATTTTGGGGGGGGAACGGGAAAATTTGTCGGCTTTGGGGTGGTTTGGCCGCTCGGGGTTGCCGTACAAGATGGCGGCGCGCGGGGGGTTTTGCCGGATAAGACGGAAATTTGGGGGGAAAATGGAGATTTTGGGGAAGAAAGGGAGATTTTAGGGGGGAAAATGGGGATTTTAGAGGGGTGAAACGACATTTTTTGGGGAAAAAAATCGCTTTAAAAAGAAAAAAAGTCCCCAAATCGGCAAAACCTGAGGGGAAAAATTTTCCCAAAAACCGCCTCAAACTCCCACAAAAAAAAAAAAAAACAACCGCGGCGACAGCAAAACAACAACAACAAAAACCGGCGAGCTGAAAATTTATTGAAATTTAATTTTATTTTAATTTTAATTAAATTAACTAAATAATTATTTATTTAATTTTTTTAATTAAAATTTTTCGATCCCAAAAAAATCTCAAAAATTCACCCCAAAATTTCCACTCAAAATCCCAAAAAATGACCCGAAAATTTCCACTGAAAACTGAAAATTTTTAAGCCTCAAAATCCCTCAATTTTACCCCAAAATTCCCGCTGAAAATTGGGATTTTTAGAGCCTCAAAAATCCCCAAAATTCACCCCAAAATTGGAATTTTTGAAGTTCCAAAACCCCCAAAATTTCCACCCAAAATCCCAAAAATTCACCGCAAAATTCCCAACTAAAATCCATCAAAAAACCCCAAAATTTCCACTAAAAATTGGGATTTTCAGAGCCCCAAAATCCCCAAAAATTCACCCCAAAATTTCCACCCAAAATCCCAAAAAATTTACTCCAAAATTCCCTCCCAAAACTGAGATTTTTAAAGCCCCCAAATCCCCCAAAATTCACCCCAAAATTCCCACTAAAAATTGGAACTTTTAGAGCCCCGAAATCCCCCAAAATTCACCGAAAATGCCCTAAAAATGACCCAAAAATTCCCACTAAAAATCAGGATTTCAGAGCCCCAAAATCCCAAAAAATGACCCCAAAATTCCGACTGAAAAATGGGGTTTTTTGAAGCCCCAAAATCCCTCAAATTATCCCCAAAATTCCCTCCCAAAACGCCAAAAATTCACCCCAAAAATTCCCATTAAAAATCAGGATTTCAGAGCCCCAAAATCCCAGAAAATGACTCCAAAATTCCCACTAAAAATTGGAATTTTTAGATCCCCAAAATCCCCAAATTCTCCCCAAAAATCCCAAAACCCCCCCCAAACCCCCTCCCAGTACAAACCAGTACAAACCAGGAAAGAAAAACCCCAAACCAGTATAAACCAGTACAAACCAGTCACCCCAAATCCCTTCCCAGTTCATCCCGGTGACCCCTAAAGCCCCTCCCAGTACAAACCAGTAAGGAAAACCCCCAAACCAGTACAAACCAGTACAAACCAGTATAAACCAGTAACTCCCAGTATCCCCCAGCGCCAGGCCCTGGCCCTGAGCCGCTCCCTGGAGGTCACCGAGCGTCGAGAGATCCCAGTTCAAACCAGTACGGACAGGTGAGGGCACTGGAATGGGGACTGGAGGGCACAGGTTTGTACTGGGATGGACTGGGAGTGGGTTTGGGGTCACTGGTTTATACTGGGATAGACTGGGAGTGGGTTTGGGGTCACTGGTTTGTACTGGGATGGACTGGGAGTGGGTTTGGGGTCACTGGTTTATACTGGGATGGACTGGGAGTGGGTTTGGGGTCACTGGTTTGTACTGGGATGGACTGGGAGTGGGTTTGGGGGTTACTGGTTTGTACTGGGATGGACTGGGAGTGGGTTTGGGGGTCACTGGTTTGTACTGGGATGGACTGGGAGTGGCTTTGGGGGTTACTGGTTTATACTGGGATGGACTGAGAGTGGGTTTGGGGGTTACTGGTTTGTACTGGGATGAACTGGGAGTGGGTTTGGGGTCACTGGTTTATACTGGGATGGACTGGGAGTGGGTTTGGGGGTTACTGGTTTGTACTGGGATGGACTGGGAGTGGGTTTGGGGTCACTGGTTTATACTGGGATGGACTGGGAGTGGGTTTGGGGTCACTGGTTTATACTGGGATGGACTGGGAGTGGGTTTGGGGTCACTGGTTTGATACTGGGATGGACTGGGAGTGGGTTTGGGGGTTACTGGTTTGATACTGGTATGGACTGGGAGTGGGTTTGGGGTCACTGGTTTATACTGGGATGGACTGGGAGTGGGTTTGGGGGTTACTGGTTTATACTGGTTTAAACTGGTTTCGGGGTTTCTGGGCGTGGTTTACCCTTTGCCCCTCCCCCACATGTAAACCGATCACGCCCCTCATCAAGCCACGCCCCCTTCCCTTTTATGGAGCGACAACAAGGGCGGGGCAAACTGGGCGGGGCCTGGGGGTTACTTGGTTCTACTGGGAGGAAGTGGGAGGGGCCAACGCGGCTCTGACCCCGCCCACCGCGCCGATATGCAAACTTATGTAAATGAGAGCACAAATAAATGCGAATGACGTCACTGACCACGGGGACTGGGAGTTACTGGTTTGTACTGGGAGGGGCCTGGGCGTGACTCAGACCCCGCCCACCTCACCGAGGCGCCAGCCTTATGTAAACTTATGCAAATGAGCGGCGAAATAAGCGCGGGTGATGTCATTTGTACGCCGAGGAGCAAAGCGGCGCCGCGGGGCATGACGGGATACACCGGGGCGCAGAGCGGCACCGCAGGGCATGACGGGATACACCGAGGCGCAAGGCGGCGCCGCGGGGCGTGACGGGATACACCGAGGCGCAGAGCGCCGCGGGGCACGACGGGATACACCGAGGCGCAAAGCGGCGGAACGGGGCATGACGGGATACACCGAGGCGCAAAGCGGCGCGGCGTACGACGGGATACACCGAGGCGCAAAGCGGCGGAACGGGGCATGACGGGATACACCGAGGCGCAAAGCGGCGCGGCGCATGACGGGATACACCGAGGCGCAAAGCGGCGCACGGCATGACGGGATACCTGCAGCTCCTCTCCTAAAGGAAGGCTCAGCCTGGGACTCATTCCTCTCTCTTCCAAGACACTACTTTAGAAAACTGCAGGATTCCAACCTAACCCTTCCTCCAACACAGGGGCCGGAAGAAAAGATTCAGAATTTCTGTCCACCCCCATAGGTTCAGCCATACAGCTATGGCAAAATGCATCTCTTCTCTGCAGTCTTCTCACGTAAGATTTGTTTCTTTAATAAACCTTTCCTCGGAGGAGCAGTCTTACATCAGTATGAGATTTGTAATGTTTTAAGTAAATTTATAAACCAAGGGTTTGTAGTTGCACATACAGCAGAGATTCCAGAGGACAGCAGAGCAGACCAAATGCAGCCAGACTGGTGTTTTAAAACTGAGGTCATCGACTGATTCCTGTGATCCACGATCCCAACACCAGGCCACACCTGGTGTTCTTGCCTCTAGAGAAAAGCACACAACCTGTTATCTCTGCTGAGCTCATTTGGTACCATTTAATACGTATTTATCACACACTCACAAAATGGCAAGTGTGGTTGCATCACTACCACAAAATGCTCCTGGGGATTTACTCAATCATTGATGATTACAGAAATGGTAAGAAGAGAGGCCAAACAATAGGGGGAAAAGGTGGATTTACCCTACACAGCATCCAAATTCTTAACAACAGGATGGACTTTGCCACTTATTGCTAATGCTAACTCACATAGAAGGAGTTAGAAGTTTGATCTGCAAGACAGTTCACACGAGGCCACAAAGGAAAACAAGCACTTTACATGTTGAATTTCACCCCTGTTTATGAGGTTTTCTCATGATATTTAACTTCAATTATCAAACACAAATTTTCAAACATACCGGTGAACATCCCTCAGTCCATAGTCTGTGCCTATTTCTTGCTCTAAGTTAGATGAGCAAACAGATAAAATTGTATCAGCTCCTTTGGACCGACCAATTTCAATTCAGCTGTGGTTACAGCATTTCAACGGCGAACAAAAAGCATGCACAGCTGAGTTTCAGAAAATATAAATACTCACACAAAGCAACATTTTCAACTCCCAGAGTGTTTAGTATGACACACTTAACTACCTCCAGTACCTAAGAGATCTGTATTGAAAAATCTGAGCCATGTTACTAATTTTAAGTGGACACTAAAAAACCAAACCCAAACATTAACATGCCACATGTCCTGGCTCTCTTAGCACTGCATTGGCCATAAACACACAATGATTTTGATTCCAAAGATTTCTCAAGGTTTCCTGGGTTTTTGTTGTTCCTACAAGTATCCCAGCTTGTTTTTACTCACTGTACCAGTCTCAGGTTGTAAACACAAGTGGGCTGTGACTCTCCCATGAGCAAGTTTTTTCATGTATTTGCAAAACTGACCGCACGAACGTGGTTACAGCTGCTCACATGCTCTACTGCCTACACACACTGAAATGCCAAACAATTAAGGAAGGCTCCAATGAATTCTCAAGATATGGGATGCTTTTTAAGAGCTATTTCAAAAAATAACTAAAACCAATATTTGTTGATGCATTTACTACCACGTAATTGTACTAGAGCCCGTTGAAGAGACAAATTTGAGGGTCTTTTTTTAATGCCTTAACTTCATACTTGTACAGCAATCTAAACTGAAAAGCATCAAAATATACCACGTGGAATCACTAGTGCGACAACCAAGCCAAAAAAAATCTCTGCTATCAATCTTCAGCAGCCAGCTCCCACTTTTTTACCCTGTTTTATAAACCATTTCTTCTTACAGAGTCACTGCCAGGCCCTCACTTTGAGTCTACTGTGTTTGACAGATCAGCTACAACATTTTTCTTCTGTAAAACAACAGAACTTAGACCAGATTTTACTCAGCCAGACTCTGCAAGCCCAGCTGTCATTGCTTTACACTCACTGTGTCAGGTTCTCCTACCACCAAGCCCGAAGGTGCCACAGTGAAGGAGCTCTGGAACTTGCTGCTCTGATGAAGGCACTTGGTCCAACTGCAGAGTTTCCACTCTGTCTAACTGAAACCTTGACTGATGCCAGCTGCACCTCATTTGTTCCATCACCAGGTTTTCCTGAAGAGCAGCACTCACCCTCCAAATTTTAGCCCTGTAGGGGACAAAATTAAATTATATAAAAATATACAATGAACATCTATATTATTTATAAACTGAAGTATTTATGATTTATTTAATGAAACTGTAAAGTTTAGCCCTCTAGGGGCTAAAATTAAGGGGACAACAAGTAGAAAGACAAGAGAAGCACGGTCTGTCCAAGAAGTAAAAATCACTCAAGGCCCATCAGGAGTTTCAAAGTTTCCCTCAAATAGTAAAGATCACACAAGCAAAACAGAAGTCTCCAAAGTATCTAACAGAATCATTTTGTAGAGATTACATCAGTACATCCACCATTTAATTAATTCATTAACAGGTGCTAAAACCCCTCCTTTATCCGTCCAAAGACCAATCGTGCACAGAAAAGAGGAACATATGGAAATGAAATAGAGTCTTGCAACATGCAGGCATGTGGGAGACAGACCTTTTGGGGATCCCGAAGGTGGCAGCACAATTACTAAATTACCTAAGCAAGAGTCAGCCGCCAAAAACTCCTGGGGAAGCAACACGGCCCAGAGCTGCCCCTGCCAGTGTCACATGGGACAGCTGCAGCTTGTTTGGAGGAATACCTAAAGGTGATCCACCCAGAAGGAAAGGGATCCTGCTTTAAGAGAAGTCTCCAGTTCTTAAAGGATTGCTGAAAGTCAGAGTACGTTTATTTGTATGTTTTACGCTTAATACTTGCTTGAATACCCCTCCAAAAATGTTGTTAATCTGATAACTAAGAACATGCCATTAAAAAAAAAAATGGCATGTTTTTGTCTCTTTCTTTCAAAAGTAAAATATTCCTTGTTGTTTAATGGAAAAGCAGGCTCCTCTCCAAACACATCCTGTGAGGCCTTTTCCAGTGAAGCAGTGTGCATAATGATAAATGAAAAAGGGAAAGGTTCTTGCAAGTATTTTTATCTGTAGTATGCAGGGGTTGATCTGTTACACCCAAAAATTATTTTCAACTTAAACAATTCACCTTTGCCAAATCCCTAACTCACTCTAAAACTCTAATAGGTACACACAACATTTCTTGTGAATAAATTTGCAACAAATCCTACAAGTTCACCCTCAGGAAAGGTGGCAAACACCCCAAGGGAGTATACAACACACAATATACACTCCTTGGAAGCGGAGGGAGTGAGATTTGTCCTTCCTCCTTGTCTTGGTTTGGGAAGACAGGTATCTGCCAGGTAAAATTACAATCAGGGGCTCTTTGGCAAAGATTTGGGAAATAGGAATAGCAGTTCTTTACTAGTATGTAATACAAAGCAAACAAACACAAAAACTCCCCCCCACCAAACAACTGCAGCATTAATGACAAACGACAACAGTACCAAGAACCTTGAGGGCTTTGTTTCACAAAACCCAGGGCAGTTTGGTTTCGCTGTCCCTGCAGGATCCTCAGAGCACCAAGCTGAAACAGTGGAAAAGTCCCGGGCTGGTCGCTGGGATGGCAGGGTGTCCCGGCAGGCAGGGGCAGGATGTCCCGGCAGCGCAGGGGTGCAGGGTCACGCTGCAGCAAGAGGAGCAGCGCCGAAGGCGAGGCAGGGCCTGGACCAGCTCCCGCAGGTGGCCGGGAAAACTCAGGATTCAGGCTGAACTGGTGATAGTAGATTTCCCAGGACTGGATCCCTTTGGCCACAGTGAAACTCCTCCAGCCAGCAACAGCCGTTCTCTGCTCGGCGTGCTCTGCGGCGGCTGAGCTCCTCGAGGAGCGGCAGACACGCGTCTCCCCGAACGCCGGAGAAAGAAAAGCCCGCAGCTGCCTCAAGCTTTGTCTTTTACCTGCGTTATCTCCCCCTTCCACCTTTGTCCACCTCTTTGTTTCGGTTAAGTACTCTCAAGTATCCAACACTTGGTCTCCTTGGTAACGTGTCGGGAAAAAATTCTTTAGAGAAAGAAGGAACAAACCTAACCCCCAACACTCCTCCTACTTTTTTTGCCAAGAGTGAGGGAGTCCCAAGGAACCATTTCAACACTTCAAGGAATGTCTCACATGCCAGGAAAGGCTCTGACACACTGACTGAAAACACTGGGAGGAGGGAGGACACACAACACATCAGCCAACGCAGATTTTCGGCTGCCTTGGACATTATTCCTTCACAACAGCCACAATCTTTTTCCATAGACATTCTCCCCAGGTAAAAATCCAGGCGTGATGGTGAAGGGGCTAATTCTTTACCCTGTTTAGAATCAGTCAGAGAACTTCACAGTGTTTGTGACTCGTGCTCTCTTCACTTGAAACAGCTGCCACAAGACCTTGAGGAACAACTTGCTTCAACTGCCAGGAGGTCAAACTTGATAAAATCTTCAATATTGTCCTTTCCGGTGTATTTCCTTATCCTCCTACCCTTATGAGATCTGCCTGTACTGCAGGACCAGCTATCTGCTCTAACGACATGGTTCTTGTATGAAAAATACAAGCCAAAATAGAAAATCTAGATGCTGAAAGGAATATCAACCAAGTCAAATCCAACTTTTA
>NW_027094867.1:0-47685 GCF_029207755.1 Chamaea fasciata | reverse complement strand
CGCGCGCGCCCCACGGCCAATGAGGAGCCGCCGCCGCCCCTCCGCCCCCCGGACAGCCAATCAGCGGCCGCCGCCGCCCCGCGGCCACGCCCCCGGCGAAGATGGCGGCGCTGCGGGCGCTCCGGTGGCGGCGGCGCCTCCCGGGGCTGGTCCCGAGGCGGCTCCTGGGGACGGTCGTGAGTGCGACACCGGGGACACCGAGAGGGGACAGAGAGGGGACAGAGAGGGGGGACACCGAGGGGACACTGAGGGGACACTGAGGGGACACCGAGAGGGGACAGATGGGAGACACTGAGGGGACAGAGAGGGGACACTGAGGGGACACCGAGAGGGGACACTGAGGGGACACTTAGGAGACACTGAGGGGACACTGAGGGGACACACTGAGGGGACACTGAGGGGACAGAGAGGGGACACTGAGGGGACACACTGAGGGGACACTGAGGGGCACACTGAGGGGACACTGGGGAGACACCGAGGGGACACCGGGGGGACACTGAGGGGACACACTGAGGGGACACCGGGGGGACACCGAGGGGACACTGAGGGGACACACTGAGGGGACACTGGGGGGACACCGAGGGGACACCGGGGGGGACACTGAGGGGACCCCGGGGCCCGTGTCCCCTCTGCGAGCCGCCCTGTCCCGCCCCGGTTGCGCCCCGTGCTGTCCCCGTGTCCCCTGTCCCGCCGTTCCCGTGTCCCCGTGTCCCCTGTCCCGCTGTCCCCTGTCGCCGCCCCTCCGTGTCCCCACATCTCCGTGTCCCCACCCCGGTGTCCCTCGGCCCATCCCGGTGTCCCTTTTCGTGTCCCCGATGTCCCCAAACCCCCATGTCCCATTCCAGTGTCCCCCATGTCCCATTCCGGTGTCCCCGATGTCCCCAAACCCCCATGTCCCATTCCAGTGTCCCCCATGTCCCATTCCGGTGTCCCCGATGTCCCCAAACCCCCATGTCCCATTCCAGTGTCCCCCATGTCCCATTCCGGTGTCCCCCATGTCCCCAAACCCCCATGTCCCATTCCGGTGTCCCCCATGTCCCCAAACCCCCATGTCCCATTCCGGTGTCCCCCATGTCCCCAAACCCCCGTGTCCCTTTCGGTGTCCCCATGTCCCCACCCCCGCAGGAGTCCCCCGAGGAGCGGCCGCAGTTCCCGGGCGCGTCGGCCGAGTTCGCCGAACGTCTGGAGTTCATCCAGCCGCAGGTGCTGGCCGGGATCCCGGTGTACCGGGTCATGGACCGCCAGGGACAGGTGCTGCGGCCCTCCGAGGACCCACAGGTGAGACAGGTGACGCCCCTGGGACAGGGGACACAGGACGGGTGACACACCTGATACGGGACAGGGGACACGGGTGGAACAGGTGACAAACCTGGGGAAGGTGAGCCCCAACAGGTGTCCCACCTGCCCCAGGTGAGCCCCAGGTGTCCCCACAGCTGCCCAAGGAGCAGGTGCTGAAGCTCTACAAGACGATGACGCTGCTCAACACCATGGACAGGATCCTGTACGAGTCCCAGCGCCAGGTACGGCCGGGGGGGCACCTGGGCACACCTGGGCACACCTGGGGCACACCTGGGCGCACCTGGGTTCACCTGTGGCTCCCCTTGGCTCCCCCGGGGCTCCCCCGTGGCTCCCCCGGCTGCCCAGGTGTGCCAGGTGAGCAGGGCAGGTGTTGCAGGGCCGGATCTCGTTCTACATGACCAACTACGGCGAGGAGGGGACACACGTGGGCAGCGCCGCCGCCCTCGACGCCGCCGACCTCGTCTTCGGCCAGTACCGGGAGGCAGGTGAGACACCTGGGGCAGGTGGGACAGGTGAGACACACCTGGGACAGGTGAGACAGGTGAGGGGCACCTGGCACAGGTGAGGGGCAGTGGGACAGGTGAGGGACACCTGGGACAGGTGAGACAGGTCAGGGACAGTGGGACAGGTGAGACACAGGTGTTTCCCAGGTGAGACACAGGTGTTGCCCAGGTGACCCAGGTGCGACCCAGGTGTGCCCCCCAGGTGTGCTGCTGTACCGGGGCTACCCCCTGGAGCTGTTCATGGCCCAGTGCTACGGCAACGCCCGTGACCCCGGCAAGGGCCGGCAGATGCCGGTGCACTACGGCTGCCCCGAGAGACACTTTGTCACCATCTCGTCCCCGCTGGCCACGCAGATCCCGCAAGGTGACACACCTGGGGGCACCTGGGCCCGGCCCTGGCCCCCAGATCCCCGGGTCCCGCTTCCCTGCGGGATTCTCCTCGCTTCTCCCCGAGTCCTCCTCATTTCCCCCAGTTCTCCCGGGTGATTTCCCCCTTGGAATTCCTCTCGTTTTCCCCAAATTCCCGGGGATTTTCCCCCCCGAATTCCCGGGATTTTCCCTGAATCCCCTGGGGTGATTGCTGCTCCTTTTCCCCTCGAATTCCCGGGATTTTCCCCGAATCCCCTGGGGTGATTTCTGCTCCTTTTCCCCTCGAATTCCCGGGATTTTCCCCGAATCCCCTGGGGTGATTTCTGCTCCTTTTCCCCTCGAATTCCCGGGATTTTCCCCGAATCCCCCGGGGTGATTTCCCCCCCGAATTCCCGGGATTTTCCCGAATCCCCCGGGGTGATTTCCCCCCCGAATTCCCGGGATTTTCCCGGGATTTCCCGCAGCCGTGGGCGCCGCCTACGCCATCAAGCGAGCGGACGCCAGCCGCGCCGTGGTGTGCTATTTCGGGGAGGGGGCGGCCAGCGAGGGCGACGCCCACGCCGGCTTCAACTTCGCCGCCACCCTCGAGTGCCCCATCGTCTTCTTCTGCCGCAACAACGGCTACGCCATCTCCACCCCCACCTCCGAGCAGTACCGCGGGGACGGCATCGGTGAGGGGAAACGGGCGGAAAGCGGGAGAAAAAAACCCGGGGAGAATCGGGGGAAAATGGGGAAAAGCGGAGGAAAAAAACCCGGGGAGAATCGGGGGGAAAATGGGGAAAAACGGGGGAAAAAAATCCGGGGAGAATCGGGGGAAAAACGGGGAGAAAAAGGGAAAAAACCCGGGGAGAATCGGGGGGAAAAACGGGGAGAAAAAGGGAAAAAACCCGGGGAGAATCGGGGGGGGGAATGGGGGAGAAAAGGGGAAAAAACGGGGGAAAAAAATCCGGGGAGAATCGGGGGGAAAATGGGGAAAAACGGAGAAAAAAAACCTGGGGAGAATCGGGGGGAAAATGGGGAAAAAGTCAGGAGGGAAAAAGGGGAGAAGATGGGGATGTTTGGGGGTTTTTGCCGTCTCCACGCCGGAGATGTGGATGGGAATCTGGGGAGGAAAATCCCCGGGAATTTGGAGCAGGAGGTCTCTGGAATTTTGGGGTGGAATCTCTGGAATTTTGGGGTGGAATCTCTGGAATTTTGGGGTGGAATCTCTGGGATTTTGGGGTGGAATCTGGGAGATTTTGGGGTGGAATCTGGGGGATTTTGGGGCGGAATCTCGGGGATTTTGGGGTGGAATCTGGGGGATTTTGTGGTGGAATCTCGGGATTTTGTGGCGGAATCTCGGGATTTTTTGGCGGAATCTCGGGATTTCGGGGTGGAACGCCCCGGGATTTTGGGGTTATTTCACTTCTCGCCCCCCAGCGGCGCGGGGCCCCGGCTACGGGCTGCTCTCCATCCGCGTGGACGGGAACGACGTGTTCGCCGTCTACAACGCCACCAGGGAAGCGCGGCGCCGCGCCGTGGCCGAGAACCAGCCCTTCCTCATCGAGGCCATGACCTACCGGTGTGCGGGGGGCCTAGCCTGGAAACGTCCCACCTCCGAATTCCCAAAAAACCTCGCTGTGCACGGGGATTAAAAAAAAAAAACCCAAAACCTTGCCTTTTCCCCGGGATTTCCCTGAAAAAATCCACTTTTCACAGGGATTTCCCCCCAAAAATCCACTTTTCACAGGGATTTCCCCCAAAAATCCACTTTTCACAGGGATTTCCCCCCAAAAATTCAGTTTTCACAGGGATTAACCCCCCCCCCCAATCCCTTTTTTTGAGGCATTCCCCCTGAAATATTCCGTTCTCCCGGGGATTTCCCAGAAAAAACTTGCTTTTCAGAGGAATCTCCCAACCCCCCTGGCTTTTCCCCACAATTCCCCCAAAACCTTGCTTTTCCCAGGAATTCCCTAGGAAACCCCCCTCGTTCCTATGGATTTTTCCCCATTTCCCCTGGTTTTTTCCCCCTGTTTTCCCCACTGATTTTCCCCCATTTTCCCACCAATTTTCTCCCCGTTTTTCCCCCTTTTCCCACCGATCTTTTCCCCCTTTTCCCCCTGATCTCCCCGTTTTTCCCCCTTTTCCCACCAATCTTTTCCCCCTTTTCCCCCTGATCTCCCCCCGTTTTTCCCCCTTTTCCCACCGATCTTTTCCCCCTGATCTCCCCCCGTTTTTCCCCCTTTTCCCACCGATCTTTTCCCCCTGATCTCCCCCCGTTTTTCCCCCTTTTCCCACCGATCTTTTCCCCCTTTTGCCCCTGATCTCCCCCCGTTTTTCCCCCTTTTCCCACCGATCTTTTCCCCCTTTTCCCCTGATCTCCCCCCGTTTTTCCCCCTTTTCCCACCGATCTTTTCCCCCTGATCTCCCCCCGTTTTTCCCCCTTTTCCCACCGATCTTTTCCCCCTGATCTCCCCCCGTTTTTCCCCCTTTTCCCACCGATCTTTTCCCCCTTTTCCCCCTGATCTCCCCCCGTTTTTCCCCCTTTTCCCACCGATCTTTTCCCCCTGATCTCCCCCCGTTTTTCCCCCTTTTCCCACCGATCTTTTGCCCCTTTTCCCCCTGATCTCCCCCCGTTTTTCCCCCTTTTCCCACCGATCTTTTCCCCCTGATCTCCCCCCGTTTTTCCCCCTTTTCCCACCGATCTTTTCCCCTGATCTCCCCCCGTTTTTCCCCCTTTTTCCACCGATCTTTTGCCCCTTTTCCCCCTGATCTCCCCCCGTTTTTCCCCCTTTTCCCACCGATCTTTTCCCCCTTTTCCCCCTGATCTCCCCCCGTTTTTCCCCCTTTTCCCACCGATCTTTTCCCCCTTTTCCCCCTGATCTCCCCCCGTTTTTCCCCCTTTTCCCACCGATCTTTTGCCCCTTTTCCCCCTGATCTCCCCCCGTTTTTCCCCCTTTTCCCACCGATCTTTTGCCCCTGATCTCCCCCCGTTTTTCCCCCTTTTCCCACCGATCTTTTCCCCCTTTTCCCCCTGATTTCGCCCGTCCTCCCCCCAGGATTGGGCACCACAGCACCAGCGACGACAGCTCGGCGTACCGCTCCGTGGACGAGGTGAATTACTGGGACAAGCAGGATCACCCCATCTCCCGCCTGCGGCACTACATGGCGCGGCGCCAGTGGTGGGACGAGGAGCAGGAGAAGGCCTGGAGGAAGAGCTCCCGGAAAATGGTCAGGTTTGGGGGGAAATCCGCGGGTTTGGCGCCGGAAACGCCTGGAAATGGGGAAAAATCCCCGGGGATTGAGGGGAATCGTTGGGGTTTTGGGGAAAAAAATCCCGGGGGGTTAGGGAGAGAAATCCTTGGCGTTTTCGGGTGGGAAACGCTCGGGATTTTGGGTAAGAATCCCTGGGATTTGGGGAAGGAATCCTTGGGGTTTGGGGAGAAAAATCCTTGGGGTTTGGGGGGTGGGAAATACTTTGGGGTTTGGGGAAAAATCCCGGGGGTTTAGGGAGAGAAACCGTTGGGGTTTTGGGGGAGAGAATCAGGATTTTGGAGAAGGATCGGTGGGATTGGTGCCGGGGGGTTTTGGGGATTTTGAGGTGGGAAATACTCGGAGTTTGAGGGGAAAATCCCTGGGATTTTGGGGCCGGGAAAGGTGGGGATTTTGGGGTGGAAAATGTGAGGATTTTGGGCACAAACCCGGGGGTTTGGGGTCGGAAAACTTTGGGATTTTGGGCACAAACCCGGGGATTTGGGATCAGTAAACTTCGGGATTTTGGGGCACAAACCCGGGGTTTTGGGGGTCAGAAATCTTTGGGATTTTGGGCACAAACTCAGGGATTTGGGGTCAGAAATCTTTGGGATTTTGGGGTCAGAAATCTTTGGGATTTTTTGGCCCAAACCCGGGGTTTTGGGGTCAGAAATCTTTGGGATTTTGGGCACAAACCCGGGGTTTTGGGGCCGGGAAACCCCGGGATTTTGGGCTCCTGGAATCCCGGGAATCCCGCAGGTGCTGGAGGCGTTCGAGCAGGCGGAGCGCGAGCCGAAGCCGCCGCCGCACCTGCTCTTCTCCGACGTCTACCTGGAGATGCCGCCCCGGCTGCGGCGGCAGCGGGAGGAGCTGCGGCGGCACCTGGAGACCTACGGGGAGCACTACCCGCTCCAGCACTTCCAGAAATGATCCAGGGATTCCCTGGGAACTGCCGGGAATTCCAGCAGAACCCCTGGAATTCCCTGGGCACTCAAATCCGCCGGTTTCCGCCCCAGATCCGCTCGTTTCCCGCCCCCCAGAATCCAGCTGGAGGCCTGAATTCCTTTTCCCGCCCCAGGAATCCCAGAAATGATCCAGGAATTCCTGGGGATTCCCTGAGCAGCCCCGAAATTCGCTGATTTTCCCCCCAAAACTCGCCTCAATAAAAATCATTTTGGAGAAGAAAAAGCCTCAGGACGGTTTTGGGGAGGGATTCCTGGGATTTATTTTTTAGGGATTTATTTGGGGAAAATCACCCCCCAGAAAACCCAGATCCATGGGAAAAGGACAGATTAATTTAATTTTAATTTAATTTAAAACTTAATTTAATTTAATTTAAAATTTAATTTAAAATCTAATTTAATTTCAAATTTAATTTAATTCAAAATTTGATTTAATTTAACTTCAAATTAAATTAAATGAAATGAAATTAATTTCCGGAGGTTCCCCTTTCCCCCCCATCTGCGATTCCGGCCACGCCAGGAACCCAAACCAATGGAAAAACAAAACCCAAAACCCCGATACAAATTTAATTCGTGTAATCATTTATCTTAATGAATTTAACTGATGTCATTAATTAATCCCGCGGCTCCTCCTCCAAGCCCAGGAGCCGGCAGTGCGGGAGCTCCGCCTCCAGCAGCGCCCGGAGCCGCCGCGGGCCGGGAACCGACACACCTGAGAGGTCCAGGGAGCGCAGACACCTGGGGACAGACGGGCACGGACTGGGAGGGACTGGGAGGGACCGGGACACACAGGGGACACACAGGGGACACACAGGGGACACAGGTGACACATGGGACACAGGTGACACACAGGTGACACACAGGGAACACACAGGTGACACACAGGGGACACACAGGGGACACACACAGGGGACACAGGTGACACACAGGGGACACACACAGGGGACACACAGGTGACACACAGGGGACACACAGGGGACACACACAGGGGACACACAGGGGACACAGGTGACACACAGGGGACACACACAGGGGACACACAGGGGACACACAGGGGACACAGGTGACTCACAGGGGACACACACAGGGGACACACAGGTGACACACAGGGGACACAGGTGACACAGGTGACACATGGGACACAGGTGACACACACAGGTGACACACAGGGGACACACAGGGGACACAGGTGACACACACAGGGGACACACAGGGGACACACAGGGGACACACAGGGGACACACGTGACACACAGGGGACACACACGGGACACACGTGACACACACAGGTGACACACAGGGGACACACAGGGGACACAGGTGACACACACAGGTGACACACAGGGGACACAGGTGACACAGGTGACACACAGGTGACACACAGGGGACACACAGGTGACACACACAGGGGACACACACAGGTGACACACAGGTGACACACAGGGGACACAGGTGACACACAGGTGACACACAGGTGACACACAGGGGACACAGGTGACACAGGTGACACACAGGTGACACACAGGGGACACACAGGTGACACACACAGGGGACACACGTGACACAGGTGACACATGGGACACAGGTGACACACAGGTGACACACAGGGAACACACAGGTGACACACACAGGGGACACACAGGTGACACACAGGGAACACACAGGTGACACACAGGTGACACACACAGGGGACACACAGGTGACACTGAGGTCACACAGGTGACAGACACAGGTGACTCACAGGTGACACAGGCCACTCACCTGAGGTGGTGCAGCGTGGCCACGCCCCTCTCGCTCACCTGGGGACACCGGGCCAGCCCCAGGTGCTCCAGGGTGGCCTCGAAGACGTGGAGCCGGGACAGGAGCCAGTCGGACACGTGGGGACACCCCGAGAGCTCCAGGTGGGACAGGTGGGCCAGGGGCACTGCAGGACAGGTGTGCCCAGGTGTGGGCCAGGTGTGCCCTCAGGTGGGCCAGGTGAGCCCAGGTGTGGGCCAGGTGTGCCCTCAGGTGGGCCAGGTGAGCCCAGGTGTGGGCCAGGTGTGCCCTCAGGTGGGCCAGATGTGACCCAGGTGTGGGCCAGGTGTGCCCAGGTGTGGGCCAGGTGAGCCCAGGTGTGGGCCAGGTGTGCCCAGGTGGGCCAGGTGTGCCCAGGTGGGCCAGGTTCTGGGGCCTCGGGGGGCTTTGGGCTCTCACCCAGGTTGTCCAGCCCGCCGTAGGTGACCGGGGTCCCGCTCAGGTCCACGCCCACCACGGGCAGGTGCCGCACCTGCCGCAGCTCCCGGCGCCCCTCGGGCCCCACCCAGAGCTGCTGCCCCCAGAACCTGCGGGGTCAGAGGTCACGCGGGGGTCACAGAGGGGTCAGGACCCCCCAGGTGGGGCAGGGACCGCCCCCCCCCAATAAAAGGGGCGTGTCCTGACCTGACCCTGCCCCCGCAGCGCCAGGTGAACTCGGCGGCGGCGACGTCGGGCCCGAAGGTGTCCCTGAGGGAATGGCGGCACCTGGGGGGGACACACCTGGTCAGGGACCCCAGAACACCCCAAAACCTGGGACACACCTGGAGGGACCCCAGAGACCCCCCCGGGCAGGTGAGACCTCCCCAAACCCCCCCGTACCTGGGACACACCTGGAGGGACCCCAGAGCCCTCCCTGTACCTGGGACCGCCCCACAACCCCCCTGAGCCCCCCCAGGGCCCTCCCATTACCTGGGACACACCTGGTGAGCCTCCCCAGGGCCAGGTTAGGCCCCCCGAGCCAGGTGAGCCCCTCCCCGCCCCCCCAAGCCAGGTGAGCCCCCCCCCGGAGCCAGGTGAGCCCCTCCCCGCCCCCCCGAGCCAGGTGAGCCCCCCCCGAGCCAGGTGAGCCCCTCCCTCGCCCCCCGCCCCATTTTGGGTCTCACGCGTTCAGGTTCCGCAGCCGCCAGCGCTGGGCCCGGCCCGCGGCCGCCTCCAGGTGCGCCCCCCACCTGGCCAGGTGTGCCCGCAGCCCCCCGGAGCTGCCCCGGCTCTGCCCGGGCGGGGGGCGCAGGGCGGCGCGGCCCCGCGAGCCCCCGAGCTGCGCAGGGGAGAGGCGGCAGGTGAGGGAGGGGCCCAGGTGAGGGGGGACGCACCTGGGGGGCTCAGCCCCGGCCCGGGCCGCCCCTCCCCACGCCCCGGGGGTTTGGGGCGGGGTCTCCCCTCACCGGGGCTCCCCGCCCCCTCCGCAGGTGACCCCGGCCCCGCTCACCGCCCTCAGCGCCGCCATCTTGGCCGCCTCACGTGACCCGCGGGGACGTCACGTGAACCGGCACGTGACCTTCCCGCGATTTCCCCGCCTTCCCTTGGTCACGCCCCCTCTGCGTTGTGACCACGCCCCTTCCCCGCCTCGGTCACGCCCACGGCCCACGGCCGCGGCGCCCCCTTGCGGACGGGAAGGGGATTGAGGGTAACGGGGGGGGGCAAAGACCCCCGGAGACCCCAAACCCCTCAGGGACCCCAAATACCCCCAGAGACCCCCCAGGGACCCTAAATACCCCACAGAGACCCCAAATACCCCCAGAGACCCCAAATACCCCCCAGGGACCCCAAATACCCCCAGAGACCCCCCAGGGACCCTAAATACCCCACAGAGACCCCAAATACCCCCCAGAGACCCCAAATACCCCCAGAGACCCCCCAGGGACCCTAAATACCCCACAGAGACCCCAAATACCCCCCAGAGACCCCAAATACCCCCAGAGACCCCCCAGGGACCCTAAATACCCCACAGAGACCCCAAATACCCCCCAGAGACCCCAAACACCCCCAGGGACCCCAAACACCCCCAGAGACCCCCCAGGGACCCCAAATACCCCACAGAGACCCCAAACACCCCCCAGGGACCCCAAATAAATACCCCCCAGGGACCCCAGATACCCCCCAGAGACCCCAAACACCCCCCAGAGACCCCAAATACCCCCCCCACCCCCCCCAAACCCCCCAGGGACCCCCCGACCCCCCCCTCGACCCCCCAAAACCCCCCAGACTTCCCCCAAGCCCCCCATGGGCTCCCCCAAATCCCACCGGCCGCCTCCCCCCCATTAGAGGTAATTAACGAGGCTCCGCCCCCCATTTCCGCACTTTTTAAAAATTTTTATTTTATTTTAATCGGTATTCTCGTTTTTCCGGAATTCCGTTATCCGCGACCCCGGGAATTGTCCACGACCCAGGAATTCCCGGCGGGAATTTGTCCGTGCCCCGGGAATTTAATTATCCACGACCGGGGAAATTAATTAGCGGTGATCCGGGAGTTTAATTATCCACGAGCCCGGGGATTAATTGTCCGTGTCCCCGGCGATTAATTATCGGTGACCCCGGGAATTGTCCGTGCTCCGGGAATTAATTATCGGTGACCCAGAAGTTAATTATCCACGACCTCGGGGATTAATTATCGGTGATCCCGGGAATTTTCCGTGTCCCGGGAATTAATTGTCCATTTCCCGGGAATTCTCCGTGTTCCGGGCATTAATTGTCCCTTTCCCGGGCGTTAATTATCGGTGTCCCCGGGCGTTGATTAGCCGTGTTCTCGGGCATTAATTGTCCATTGTCCATTTCCCCGGGCATTAATCATCGGTGTCCCCGGGCGTTAATCATCGGTGTCCCCGGGCGTTAATTAATCACCCACCGCCGCCGGGGATTGCCCGATCCCCCGGATCTCGCCCCGGATCTCGCCCCGGATCTCGCCCCCCGGATCTCGCCCCCCGGATCTCCCCCCGGGTCTCCCCCCGGATCTCGCCCCCCGGATCTCCCCCCGGGTCTCCCCCCGGGTCTCCCCCCGGGTCTGCCCCCGGATCTCCCCCCGGATCTCTCCCCGGATCTCCCCCCGGGTCTCCCCCCGGATCTCGCCCCGGATCTCCCCCCGGGTCTCCCCCCGGGTCTCCCCCCGGGTCTGCCCCCGGATCTCCCCCCGGATCTCTCCCCGGATCTCCCCCCGGATCTCCCCCCGGGTCTCCCCCCGGATCTCGCCCCCCGGATCTCCCCCCGGATCTCCCCCCGGGTCTCCCCCCGGGTCTGCCCCCGGATCTCCCCCCGGGTCTCTCCCCGGATCTCTCCCCGGATCTCCCCCCGGATCTCCCCCCGGATCTCCCCCCGGGTCTCCCCCCGGGTCTCCCCCCGGGTCTGCCCCCGGATCTCCCCCCGGATCTCTCCCCGGATCTCGCCCCCCGGGTCTCGCCCCCCGGATCTCGCCCCCCGGATCTCCCCCCGGGTGTCCCCCCGGGTCTCCCCCCCGATCCCGGCCCTACAACACCTGGAACTTCCAGGTGCTCTGCTCCTTGTACTCGAGGCCCTCGGGCCCCCCGAAGCCGCCCACGTTCACCTTCCAGGGCCCCCCCGGCTGCTCCTTGAACTCCAGGCACTCCCCGAAGCCGGCCCCGAGCCCCGGGCTCGCCCCGAAGCCCGCCGGCGACCCCCCGAAGCCCCCCAGGCCGGCCGGGGGCGGCCCCAGGGGGCTGAGGGCGCCCACCTGCGGGGTCAGCGGGGACAGGTAGGAGTCGAGCCCCCCGAAGTAGGCGGGGAAGGGCCCCTGGGCGAAGCCCCCCGCGGGCGGGGGCGGGAAGGCGCGGAAGCCCCCCGGGGAGGGCTCGGGCAGCGGGGACAGCGCCGCGGGGCTCCAGATGGACGCGGCGGGGGCGGCGGGCGGCGGCGTGAAGGGGCCCGGGGGGGGCTCCGGGGGGGGGGTCCCGGGGGGGCGTGCTCTTCTTCTTGGGGGGCGGGCGGGGTTTGGGGGGGCCCGAGCCCTGGGCCTGCTGCTGGCGGCACTTGGCGCGGCGGTTCTTGAACCACACCTGGGGGGACACGGGGACACTGAGGGACACGGGGACACGGGGGGACACGGGGGGACACGGGGGGACATGGGGGACATGGGGGGACGCGGGGGGACACGGGGACACTGAGGGACACGGGGACACGGGGGGACATGGGGGGACACGGGGACACTGAGGGACACGGGGACACGGGGGACATGGGGGACACGGGGGACACGGGGGAACATGGGGGGGACACGGGGGACATGGGGGACACGGGGGACACGGGGGACATGGGGGACACGGGGGGACACGGGGACACGGGGGGACACGGGGGGACACGGGGGGACATGGGGGGGACACGGGGGGACATGGGGGACATGGGGGACACGGGGACACTGAGGGACACGGGGACACGGGGGGACACGGGGGGACACACGGTGATGTTGAGGCCCCGCCCGTGTCCCCCCCGTCCCACTTGGGACTCCCCTGCCGCCCCCCAAATCCCACCATTTCCTGTCACCCGTGTCCCCTCCCCTGCCCTGTGTCACACCTGTCACACCTGTGTGTGTCACACCTGTCACACCTGTCACAGGTGTCTCACCTGCACGCGGGACTCGGGCAGGTTGATTTTCAGCGCCACCTCCTCCCTCATGAAGATGTCGGGGTACCGGGTCTTGGCGAAAAGCGCCTCCAGCACGTCCAGCTGCGCCCGGGTGAAGGTGGTCCGCTCCCGCCGCTGCTTCCGGGGCGTACCTGGGCCGGCAGGTGAGGGGGGACTCGGGATTGGGGAGAAAAACCCGGGATTGGGGGGAAAAACGGGATTTGGGGGAAAAAACCCGGGATTTGGGGGGAAAAACCCGGGACTGGGGAGAAAAACCCGGGATTGGGGGAAAAACCCGGGATTGGGGGAAAAAACGGGATTTGGGGGAAAAACCCGGGACTGGGGAGAAAAACCCGGGATTGGGGAGAAAAACCCGGGATTGGGGGAAAAAACGGGATTTGGGGGAAAAAACGGGATTTGGGGGAAAAACCCGGGACTGGGGAGAAAAACCCGGGATTGGGGAGAAAAACCCGGGATTTGGGGTCCCCCCCGGGGGTCCCTCAGCCCTCCCGCCCCCCCAGTGACCCCCCCGGTTCTGGGGTGTCCCCCCCCATTTTTTGGGGTCCCCGGGGGTGTCCCTCTGTCCCCGTGACCCCGTGACCCCGCAGGTTTGGGGTACCCGGGTACCCCACGGGGGGCGGCAGCAGCTCCAGGCCCAGCCCGTTCACGCCGTAGTGCGGCTGCTTCAGGTACGACATCATGGCCGGGGACACTGCGGGGACAGCGAGGGGACAACGGTGGGGACAGCGAGGGGACAACGGTGGGGACACTGCGGGGACAGCGAGGGGACAACGATGGGGACAGCGAGGGGACACTGCGGGGACAGCGAGGGGACAGCGAGGGGACAACGATGGGGACAGCGAGGGGACAACGGTGGGGACAGCGAGGGGACAGTGAGGGGACAACGAGGGGACAACGATGGGGACACTGTGGGGACACTGTGGGGACAACGAGGGGACAGTGATGGGGACAACGAGGGGACAACGATGGGGACACTGCGGGGACAGCCAGGGGAGAGGGAGGGGAGAGGGAGGGGACAGCTAGGGGACAACGATGGGGACAACGAGGGGACAGTGAGGGGACAGTGATGGGACAACGATGGGGACACTGTGGGGACAGCGAGGGGACAGTGATGGGGACAGAGAGGGGACAGGGAGGGGACACTGAGGGGACAGCGAGGGGACAATGAGGGGACAGGGATGAGGGGACACCAATGGCACTGCGGGAGGGGGGGAGGGACACACGGGGCTGTCCCCAACTGTCCCCACCCGCCCTGAGCCCCCCGTGACAAATGTCCCCCCGTGTCCCCCCGTGTCCCCAAGCCTCCAAGTGTCGCCCCGGCTGTGGTGGCCCCGTCCCCACTCCAGCGATGTCGCCACAGAGCTGGTGGCCCTGTCCCCAAGCCGGGAGTGTCCCCAAGGCTCTGGTGGCCCGTCCCCGTGTCCCCAGCAATGTCCCCAGGGCTCTGGTGGCCCCGTTCCCGTGTCCCCAAGGCTCTGGTGGCCCTGTCCCCGTGTCCCCAGCGATGTCCCCAAGGCTCTGGTGGCCCTGTCCCCGTGTCCCCAGAGATGTCCCCAAGGCTCTGGTGGCCCGTCCCCGTGTCCCCAGCGATGTCCCCAAGGCTCTGGTGGCCCCGTCCCCGTGTCCCCAAGGCTCTGGTGGCCCACCCCCGTGTCCCCAGCGATGTCCCCAAGGCTCTGGTGGCCCCGTCCCCGTGTCCCCAAGGCTCTGGTGGCCCCGTCCCCGTGTCCCCAGAGATGTCCCCAAGGCTCTGGTGGCCCGTCCCCGTGTCCCCAGCGATGTCCCCAAGGCTCTGGTGGCCCCGTCCCCGTGTCCCCAAGGCTCTGGTGGCCCGTCCCCGTGTCCCCAGCGATGTCCCCGTGTCCCCAAGGCTCTGGTGGCCCGTCCCGTGTCCCCAGCGATGTCCCCAAGGCTCTGGTGGCCCGTCCCGTGTCCCCAGCGATGTCCCCGTGTCCCCAAGGCTCTGGTGGCCCGTCCCGTGTCCCCAGCGATGTCCCCGTGTCCCCAGGGCTCTGGTGGCCCGTCCCCGTGTCCCCAGCGATGTCCCCGTGTCCCCAGGGCTCTGGTGGCCCGTCCCGTGTCCCCAGCGATGTCCCCGTGTCCCCAAGGCTCTGGTGGCCCCGTCCCCGTGTCCCCAAGGCTCTGGTGGCCCGTCCCCGTGTCCCCAGCGATGTCCCCGTGTCCCCAAGGCTCTGGTGGCCCGTCCCCGTGTCCCCAGCGATGTCCCCGTGTCCCCAAGGCTCTGGTGGCCCCGTCCCCATGTCCCCAGCGATGTCCCCAAGGCTCTGGTGGCCCCGTCCCCGTGTCCCCAGCGATGTCCCCAAGGCTCTGGTGGCCCGTCCCCGTGTCCCCAGCGATGTCCCCGTGTCCCCAAGGCTCTGGTGGCCCATCCCCGTGTCCCCAGCGATGTCCCCGTGTCCCCAAGGCTCTGGTGGCCCCGTCCCCATGTCCCCAGCGATGTCCCCAAGGCTCTGGTGGCCCCGTCCCCGTGTCTCCAGCGATGTCCCCAAGGCTCTGGTGGCCCCGTCCCCGTGTCCCCAGCGATGTCCCCAGGGCTCTGGTGGCCCGTCCCCGTGTCCCCAGCGATGTCCCCGTGTCCCCAGGGCTCTGGTGGCCCGTCCCCGTGTCCCCAGCGATGTCCCCAGGGCTCTGGTGGCCCATCCCCGTGTCCCCAGCGATGTCGCCGTGTCCCCAGGGCTCTGGTGGCCCGTCCCCGTGTCCCCAGCGATGTCCCCGTGTCCCCAGGGCTCTGGTGGCCCATCCCCGTGTCCCCAGCGATGTCCCCAGGGCTCTGGTGGCCCATCCCCGTGTCCCCAGCGATGTCCCCGTGTCCCCAGGGCTCTGGTGGCCCGTCCCCGTGTCCCCAGCGATGTCCCCGTGTCCCCAGGGCTCTGGTGGCCCGTCCCCGTGTCCCCACCCTGTCCCCCGGCCGGCCCTACCTGCGGCGGTGTCCCTGCGGTGGCACTCCGGTGGCAGCGGTGACACGGTGACAGTGGCAGGGGAGGCACCCCCGCCGCGGGGGGAGCCTTAAGTAGGAGCCGCTGATGTCACCCCCCTAATCCGGGGGGACGAGAGGTGACATTGGCCCGGCCACTAATCCGGGGGGCGGCAATTAACGGGGGGGACAACGGGGGGGACACCGGGGGACACTGGGGGACACAGAGGGGACAATGGGGGGACAATGGGGGGACAACGGGGGGGACAACGGGGGGAAAATGGGGGGGACAACGGGGGGACAATGGGGGACATTGGGGGACACAGGACACGGGGGGGACAATGGGGGACACAGAGGGGACAATGGGGGGACAATGGGGGGACAACGGGGGACAACGGGGGGAAAATGGGGGGGACAACGGGGGGGACAATGGGGGGGACAACGGGGGATATTGGGGGACAATTGGGGACAATGGGGGGACAATGGGGGGGACAACGGGGGGAAAATGGGGGACATTGGGGGACACAGGACACGGGGGGGACAATGGGGGACACAGAGGGGACAATGGGGGACAATGGGGGACAATGTGGGGGACAACGGGGGACATTGGGGGGACACAGAGGGGACAATGGGGGACACAGAGGGGACAATGGGGGACACAGAGGGGACAATGGGGGGGACAACGGGGGACAATGGGGGACACAGAGGGGACAATGGGGGACACAGAGGGGACAATGGGGGACACAGAGGGGACAATGGGGGGGACAACGGGGGACAATGGGGGACACAGAGGGGACAATGTGGGGGACAACGGGGGACATTGGTGGACACAGAGGGGACAATTGGGGACAATGGGGGACATTGGGGGACACAGGACACGGGGGGGACAACGGGGGACACAGAGGGACATTGGGGGACAATGGGGGGACACAGAGGGGACAATGGGGGACAATGGGGACATTGGGGGACACTGGGGGACACAGAGGGGACAATGAGGGGACAACGGGGGACACAGAGGGGACAATGGGGGACATTGGGGGACACAGGACACGGGGGGGACAACGGGGGACACAGAGGGGACAATGGGGGACATTGGGGGACACGGGGGGGGACACCGGGCTCGGGGTGACACGGGGGGTGACAGGGGGTGACATTGCCCTGGGGGGGGGAGGTGACCCCGCCCCGCCCCCCGGCGACATTTTCGGGGTGACACCAGGACCGGGGGGGCGGTGGCTCCTCCTGCCCCCCCCCCTTTGTCCCCCGGGGGGGGAGGTGACACTAATCCGGGCCCAGCTGCCACGTCTGGGACACGCGGGGACACGCGGGGGGGGAGGGGACGGGGATTGGGGGGGGAGGGGCGGGAAGAATTGCCCCAGAATTGGGGAAAAAAAAAAACGGGAAAATTTTGGGGAAAAAATTGGGGGAAAAAAATCGAGGAAAAAATCGGGGAAAATTTGGGTGAAAAAAAAATGGGAAAACTTTGAGAAAAAAACTGGGAAGAACATTGGGGGAAATGGGGGGGGGGGGAGGGGGGAATTGGGAAAAGTTTAGGAAAAAAAATGGGGAAATGGGGGGAAAAAAATGGGAAAATGGGGGGAAAAATGGGAAAATTTTGGGAAAGGGGGAGGGAAAACCAGGCGGGAATTTCGGGAATAATTCCCTAAAAATCCTCCCCAAAATTGGGAAAGTCCCCCGAAATTCCAGCCCCCTTCCCCCCAGTCTTCAACGAAACCCCCAAATTTGGGAAAATCGGGAAAAGGGGGTGCGGAAAAATTTGGGACAAACGGGCGGGAATTTGGGGAACTTTTAAAGGAATTTTAGGGGAAACGCCCCAAGGAACGCCCTCCTCCCCAAAACCACCAAACGTCCCCAAATTCCGGCGTTTTCTCCCCAAAAAAGCCTCCAAAATTTTCCTCTCCCGCCCCTCCCCCCACCTCCCCTCCCCCACCCCCCCTAATCCTAATTATCCCTAATGAGCCCTAATTAGCGGGATAATTTTACCCCGGCGCTGTCAGGAGCCATCAATCACCCCCCGCCCCTCCCCCCCAGCCCTAAATCCCCTCCCCTCCCCCCCCCCGAAGGAATTTGGGGAGAAAATCCGGGAATTTGGGAAAATCCCCCGAAATCTGGGCGGAATTCCGAGGAAATTCGGGATTTTCATTATCTGGGCAGGTGGGGAAGCCACGCCCACCCCAATTAACCCTCCTTCCCCTAATTAAAATCCCCTAATTAACCCAACCCCAGCGCTGAAATTCTGGGTTTCAAGGGCGGAAATCTGAGAGACTCCAGAGAAATCCGGGAATTCTCTGCGGGATTTTCTTTATTCCGACCGGTGACCCCCCAATCCCCACCCACAAGTCCCGTTCCTCCACCCAAAACTTCCCAGTTTTCCCACCCAAGATTCCCGTTTTTCCCGCCCCCAAATTCCTTTTTTTTCTTGTTGGTTTTTTTTCCCCCTCCCCCACCCCCAAATTCCCGTTTTTCCCCCCAAAATTCTCCAAGTGTAGAAAACCTGGAACCCCCAACGCCCCCCCCGGAACCCCAGTGTACAAAAAAAGGAGGAAATCGCCCCAAAAAAACCGCGGGAAAACTCCGGGGAATTTCTGGAAGGTTCCCGGGAAATTCCCGGAAGGGGAAAAAAAATCTGGAAAAATTCCTGGAAAATTCTGGGAAATTCTGGGACTGATGGAAAATTCTCAGGAAATCCTTGGGAAATTCCTGGAAAATTCTCAGGAAATCCCTGGGAAATTCCTGGAAAATTCTCAGGAAATCCCTGGGAAATTCCTGGAAAATTCTCAGGAAATCTTTGGGAAATTCCTGGAAAATTCTCAGGAAATCCTTGGGAAATTCCTGGAAAATTCTCAGGAAATCTTTGGGAAATTCCTGGAAAATTCTCAGGAAATCCCTGGGAAATTCCTGGAAAATTCTCAGGAAATCCTTGGGAAATTCCTGGAAAATTCTCAGGAAATCCTTGGGAAACTCCTGGGAAATTCTCAGGAAACCCTTGGGAAATTCCTGGAAAATGCCCAAAATTTCTGGGAACCTCCTCGAGATTCTCAGAAAATTCTCGGAAAAATCCTGGAAATCCTCAGAAAACCCTGCCAAATTCTGGAAGAACCCCCGGGAAACTTTCCGGAAACTCCCCTGAAAAAACAAAAAAGCAAACCCTGGAAAAATTCTCAGAAAACTTTGGAAATTGCTGACGGATTCTTGGAAATCCTCCAGAAAATTCCCGGAAAAATCCTCAGCAAATCCGAGAAAGCTTTTGGAAATTCCCGGGGACCTCCCAGAAGGGCCCAGAAGTTCCCGGGCCGGGGGCTCAGGCGCGCTCGCCGCGGATCCGCCGGGCCAGCTGGATGTCCTTGGGCATGATGGTGACGCGCTTGGCGTGGATGGCGCACAGGTTGGTGTCCTCAAAGAGCCCCACCAGGTACGCCTCGCTGGCCTCCTGCGCGGGCACGGGCCGGGGGGACATCAGCACGGCGGCGACGCCCACCGGCTCACCTGCCAGCCCGTGGCCCCGAAGAGCCCCGCAGGCACCTGCGGCGCCGGCGTGACCCCCGCGGGCGGGACCGGTGGGGTTTGGGTGTGCCCGGGTGTGTCCCCAGGTGTGCCCGGGTGTGTCCAGGTGTGCCCAGGTGTGTCCCCAGGTGCCCCCAGGTGTGCCCGGGTGTGTCCAGGTGTGCCCAGGTGCCCCCAGGTGTGCCCGGGTGTGCCCAGGTGTGTCCCCAGGTGCCCCCAGGTGTGCCCAGGTGTGTCCCCAGGTGCCCCCAGGTGTGCCCGGGTGTGCCCGGGTGTGCCCCGGTGTGTCCCCAGGTGCCCCCAGGTGTGCCCGGGTGTGTCCCCAGGTGCCCCGAGGTGTGCCTGGGTGTGTCCAGGTGTGCCCAGGTGCCCCCAGGTGTGCCCGGGTGTGCCCTGGTGTGTCCCCAGGTGCCCCCAGGTGTGTCCCAGGTGTGCCCAGGTGTGTCCCTCACCTGCAGCGCCCCGATGGCAGCGCTCTGGAAGCGCAGCTCTGTTTTGGGCTGTCACTGTAAGTACCCAGGTGTCCCTAGGTGTGCCCAGATGTGCCTGGGTGTGTCCAGGTGTGCCCAGATGTGCCCGGGTGTGCCCAGGTGTGTCCCAGGTGTGTCCCCAGGTGTGCCCAGGTGTGTCCCAGGTGTGTCCCCAGGTGTGTCCCTCACCTGCAGCGCCCCGATGGCGGCGCTCTGGAAGCGCAGGTCTGTTTTGAAGTCCTGGGCGATCTCCCGGACCAGCCGCTGGAACGGCAGTTTCCGGATCAGCAGCTCCGTGGATTTCTGGTAACGCCGGATCTCGCGCAGCGCCACCGTGCCCGGCCTGGGGACAGGGACAGGGGACGCTGGGACACACCTGGGGACACCTGGGACACACCTGGGGCCTCCCTGGCCCCGTGTCCCACCTGTGTCCCCCAATGTCCCCAGTGTCCCCAATGTCCCCCCGGTGTCCCCTGGTGTTCCCCAGTGTCTCCCGGTATCCCCAGTGTCCCCCGGTGACCCCAATGTCCCCCCGGTGTCCCCCGGTACCGGTAGCGATGCGGTTTCTTGACGCCCCCCGTGGAGGGCGCGCTCTTCCGGGCCGCCTTGGTGGCGAGCTGCTTCCGCGGCGCTTTGCCGCCGGTGGATTTCCGAGCCGTCTGCTTGGTGCGGGCCATGGCGGGCCGTCACAGCCTGGAAGGGCCGGGAGAAACCGGGAGGAAAACGGAGGGGAAAAAAACCGGGAAAAACCGGGGAGAGCCTGGCGCGGCCTAGGCGACTACAGCTCCCATGAGCGCCCCGCGCCGCGTCACGTGACCGCTCGCCCCGCTCCTCATTGGCTGAGCGCGGGGCCCGCGCCGCCCCGAACTACCGCACCCAGAAGCCTCCGCGAAGCCGCCGCCGGTTCGCCGGGGCGGCGGCGGTCACGCGCCCTCGCTTTGATTGACGCGCCCCGCAGCCAATCGGGCCCCGCCTGGCCGGCCAATCAGCGCGCGGCCCCGCACGGAAGGCGGGACCGGGCAGAACCGTCTCCTCAGGCGACCCCGGTTCCCCCCCCCCAGCCCCCCCGCACCGGAGCCGTCCCGGTATTTCCCACCGATCGCTCCCCGGTACCGACCCCCGAGCGCCGCCGCCGCCCCGGTACCTGCGAGCGGCGCTGGAACCGTGCGGGGCTCCCGCGGTGCAGCTGCGGCGGCTTCGATCTCCCCCTTCCCGCCTTTCCCGGCAGAAAATGGCGGGTCCCGGCTGAGGGCGGTTCCCGTCGTGCCCCGCGCGCGGCGGGGCGGGAACGGGGGGGGGGGCGCTGAGGGGAGGCCGCGCCGCCATCTTGGGCGGCCTGGGGCGCCCCGAGGGCTTCTCCCGCCTTTTAATTCCATAATTCCCCAAGTTCTGAACTCCGGGATGTTGGTTTTGTTGCTTTTATGGGGTTCGAGGTGGAGGACGGAGTCTGGGAGAGCTCGGAGCGCGGCACGGCCGCCCTCATTCCTCCCTCAGGTCTCTTCCTATGGAAACACCCGGTGGATCCAAAAAAACCCAACCAACCACCCCCCAAACCCAACCAAACCCGTCTCAGTTTTCCACCTTTGACTCCCAAGAGGAGCAGTTCCAGGATTTCGTCGTTTCACGACGTTTTTTACGCTTGAGCACGAGGGCGAAGCTCGGCAGATCTCGGAGCGTGTCGATCCCACAAATCCCCCAAACCCAGGACCAAATCCAGCCCCGTTTCCTGCACTTTTATTCCCCAAAACGGCCAGTTCTGTCATTCCCCGATTCCTCCACGCTGCTTTTTAGGATTGAGCAGGAAAAGGGAATTTCCAGGAGCTTGGAAGGAGCCTCAGCCCCGATCCCTCCTCCCTTTACTCCTTTTCCCCTTAAAAACGCTCAAAACCCCCCAAAACCCCCCAAAACCACCCAAATCCGGCTCCAACTTCCAACACTTTATTCCCAAAAGGCCACAGAGCCACGGAGGGCGACTGGAACGTGAATCAACGGGAGGGGGGGGAAATGAAATTCTCGGGTATTTTCACTGTTTTCAAGAGGTTTTTCCCCATTTTCCAGCCCGGCAGGGAGTGTTCCGTGGGAGAAAAAGCCCCAAAAAAGGCGAATTTGGCTGGAAACGGCAGCGGCGAAGGCGGTTTGTGAGAGAAGAGGAGGTTTGCGAGAAGGGAAAAGGGTTTGGGGGCTAAAAGGAGGATTTGGAGGCGGAAGGAAGGGTTTGGGGCGGAATGAAATAGTTGGGGCGGGATTTGAGGGATTTGGGGCGAAATGTGAGGGACTTAGGGTTAAAATTGAGGATTTGGGGTTGAAATCGGAGGGGTTTGGGGCGGGATCTCAGGGATTTAGGATGGGATCGGAGGGATTCGGGGGTGGGATGGGATCTCAGGGATTTAGGATGGAATCGGAGGGGTTTGGGGCGGGATCTCAGGGATTTAGGATGGAATCGGAGGGGTTTGGGGTGAAATGTGAGGATTTAGGATGGAATCTGAGGGATTCGGGGTGGGATCTCAGGGATTCAGGATGGAATCGGAGGGGTTTGGGGCGGGATCTCAGGGATTTAGGATGGAATCGGAGGGGTTCGGGGCGGGATCTCAGGGATTTAGGATGGAATCGGAGGGGTTCGGGGTGGGATCTCAGGGATTTAGGA
Source organism: Chamaea fasciata (assembly GCF_029207755.1). Taxonomy (NCBI): domain Eukaryota; kingdom Metazoa; phylum Chordata; class Aves; order Passeriformes; family Sylviidae; genus Chamaea; species Chamaea fasciata. Next base: position 25,364 of record NW_027094867.1, on the reverse strand, counting down.
TGGAATCGGAGGGGTTTGGGGTGAAATGTGAGGATTTAGGATGAAATCTGAGGGATTCGGGGCGGGATCTCAGGGATTTAGGATGGAACCGGAGGGATTCGGGGCGGGATCTCAGGGATTTAGGATGGAATCGGAGGGGTTTGGGGTGAAATGTGAGGATTTAGGATGGAATCGGAGGGATTCGGGGTGGGATCTCAGGGATTTAGGATGGAGCCGGGGCGTTGGGGCGGGCCGTGCCCCCCGTGTCCCCGTGTCCCCCTCCCCACGCGGGTTCAGGGACCCGCCCGGTGCCGGCGGCGTTTTGGCGATTCCCGTCATGGAGCGTGGGGCGGGGGGTGGGGGGGCCGGGGGGGGCGGCGCTGTCGCGACATGTGGCGATATCTCACGATATCTCCTGATACCTCGCGATATCTGCCGACATCCGGTGATACCTCGTGATACCTGCCGATATCCATCGATATCGGCCTCTATATCGCGAGATATCGCCGCACGTCGCCGCAGCCTCCCCCCCTAGCGGGGCCTAGGCCAGGAGGGACTCGATGGCGGCCACGATCCGCAGCAGCTTGGAGTCGTTGTCCACGAAGCCATCGCCGTTCTGGGGGGGGAAAGACCCCGAAATTGGGGACAGGGACCCCAAAATTGGGGGAAGACCCCGAAACCGGGGAGGGGCACCCACCTTTTTGGAGTGGACCAGGTGCTCCCCCACGGTGACCTCAAACCATCCCGTCACCTCCTGGGTGCCCTGGCCGCTCTGGGGGGACGGGGGGGGACAGCTGAGAGACCCCCAGAACCCTGGGGGGTCACCCCAAACCCCTGAGACCCCACAAATCAAATTCTAGGGGCTTCCCCCGAATCCTGGGGATCCCACCCCAAAAAAATCCCGAGTTACCCCCAAAGTCTTGTGGATCTGAGCCCCAAAAATCCCAAATTCTCCCCCAAAACCCTGCGCCCCCTCCCCAAATCAACCCCAAACCCCCCAAATTCCCCCAAACCCCCCAAAATAACCCCAAACCCCCCAAAATAACCCCAAATCCCCCCAAATGAACCCCAAATTCCCCCAAATCCCCCAAAATAACCCCAAATCCCCCAAAATAACCCCAAATCCCCCCAAATGAACCCCAAATTCCCCCAAATCCCCCAAAATAACCCCAAATCCCCCCAAAACCCCACCACGTCCAGGGCTCCCGGGAAGCGCCGCTCCAGCTCCTGCTTCAGCTTCTCAAACTGGAAATTTTGGGGAGGTCACAAATTATTTTGGGGTCGCCCCCCCGGGGTTTTTGGGGTCGCCCCCCCGGGGTTTTTGGGGGGTCAGGAATTGGGGCGGGGGCTTCTCACCTTGGGTTTGTAGCCTCAGGCTCCGCTGTGGGGTGGAAAGTGAGGAAAGGGTTAAAAAAGGGACACCCCGAAATTCGGGGACAAACCCGGAATTGGGGACCCCCCCCAGGATTGGGGACCCCCCCAGGGGCACAGGGACCCGCCCACCCAAAATCAGGGACCCCCCCCCGAATTTGGGGCGCCCCCGGTACCAGTAAAGGACATGGACACGGAGCGGCGCCATGGCGACCAGTGCGCATGCGCGGGGGCGGGGCCCGTGACAGCGGGAGGGGGACGGCGGGGACACCAGTGAAACCAGTACGGGGACACCAGTGAAACCAGTATGGGGACACCAGTGAAACCAGTACGGGGACACCAGTGAAACCAGTACGGGGACACCAGTGAAACCAGTACGGGGACACTGGGGACACCGGGGACACCAGTACGGGGACACCAGTGAAACCAGTATGGGGACACCAGTGAAACCAGTACGGGGACACCAGTAAAACCAGTACGAGGACACCAGTAAAACCAGTATGGGGACACTGAGGACACCAGTGAAACCAGTACGGGGACACCAGTGAAACCAGTATGGGGACACTGGGGACACCGGGGACACCAGTACGGGGACACCAGTGAAACCAGTACGGGGACACCAGTGAAACCAGTACGGGGACACTGGGGACACCAGTGAAACCAGTACGGGGACACTGGGGACACCAGTGAAACCAGTACGGGGACACCAGTGAAACCAGTACGGGGACACTGGGGACACCAGTGAAACCAGTACGGGGACACCAGTGAAACCAGTACGGGGACACTGGGGACACCAGTGAAACCAGTACGGGGACACCAGTGAAACCAGTACGGGGACACCAGTGAAACCAGTATGGGGACACCAGTGAAACCAGTACGGGGACACTGGGGACACCAGTGAAACCAGTACGGGGACACCAGTGAAACCAGTACGGGGACACCAGTAAAACCAGTATGGGGACACCAGTGAAACCAGTACGGGGACACCACTGAAACCAGTATGGGGACACTGGGGACACCAGTGAAACCAGTACGGGGACACCAGTGAAACCAGTACGGGGACACCAGTAAAACCAGTATGGGGACACCAGTGAAACCAGTACGGGGACACCAGTGTAACCAGTACGGGGACACCAGTGAAACCAGTATGGGGACACTGGGGACACCAGTGAAACCAGTACGGGGACACCAGTGAAACCAGTACGGGGACACCAGTGAAACCAGTATGGGGACACTGGGGACACCAGTGAAACCAGTACGGGGACACCAGTGAAACCAGTATGGGGACACTGGGGACACCAGTGAAACCAGTACGGGGACACCAGTAAAACCAGTATGGGGACACCAGTGAAACCAGTATGGGGACACCAGTGAAACCAGTACGGGGACACCAGTGAAACCAGTACGGGGACACTGGGGACACCAGTGAAACCAGTACGGGGACACCAGTAAAACCAGTATGGGGACACCAGTGAAACCAGTACGGGGACACCAGTGAAACCAGTATGGAGACACTGGGGACACCAGTGAAACCAGTACGGGGACACCAGTGAAACCAGTACGGGGACACTGGGGACACCAGTGAAACCAGTACGGGGACACCAGTGAAACCAGTATGGGGACACTGGGGACACCAGTGAAACCAGTACGGGGACACCAGTAAAACCAGTATGGGGACACCAGTGAAACCAGTATGGGGACACTGGGGACACCAGTGAAACCAGTACGGGGACACCAGTGAAACCAGTACGGGGACACCAGTGAAACCAGTATGGGGACAGCGGGGACACCAGTGAAACCAGTACGGGGACACCAGTGAAACCAGCACGGGGACACCAGTGAAACCAGTACGGGGACACTGGGGACACCAGTGAAACCAGTACGGGGACACCAGTAAAACCAGTATGGGGACACCAGTGAAACCAGTATGGGGACACTGGGGACACCAGTGAAACCAGTACGGGGACACCAGTGAAACCAGTACGGGGACACCAGTGAAACCAGTATGGGGACAGCGGGGACACCAGTGAAACCAGTACGGGGACACCAGTGAAACCAGCACGGGGACACCAGTAAAACCAGTACGGGGACACTGGGGACACCAGTGAAACCAGTACGGGGACACCAGTGAAACCAGTACGGGGACACCAGTGAAACCAGTATGGGGACAGCGGGGACACCAGTGAAACCAGTACGGGGACACCAGTGAAACCAGTACGGGGACACCAGTGAAACCAGTACGGGGACACCAGTGAAACCAGTACGGGGACGCTGCTGAAACCCACAGGGCCAGTGCGGGGCCACGGGGATAACGGGGAGGTGGACTGGTTATACTGGGGGATGGACTGGGTTATACTGGGGGGTTGCACTGTTTATACTGGGTTACACTGGGGGTGCAGCCTCCAGTAAAACCAGTTCTGGTGCACTGGCATAACCAGTTCATCCCCAGTATAACCAGTGTAACCCCCCAGTACAACCCAGTCCACGCCCCAGTATAACCAGTACAACCCCCGGCCCCGCCCCCGGCCCCGCCCCCAGCCCCTCCCCGCCCCTCCCCGGCGGCGGCCGCGCCGATGGATCCCCGGGATCCGCTGGATCCGCTCGATCCCGGGGGGCGGGGGGGGCCCGGGGGGCGCCGCAGCTGATCCGGGGATCCCGGGGGGATCCCGGGGGGGTCCCGGGGGGTCCCGGGGGGTCCCGGGGGGTCCCGGCGCCCCCGGCCCCAGCCATGGGCGAATGGACCATCCTGGAGCGGCTGCTGGAGGCGGCGGTGCAGCAACACTCCACCATGATCGGCAGGTCAGAGAGCCCCGAATCCCCCCGAAATCCCCCCCAAATCCCCCCCAAATCCCCCCGAAATCCCCCCGAAATCCACCCCGAAATCCCCCCAAAATCCACCCCAAAATCCACCCTGAAATCCAGCCCGAATCCCCCCCAAATCCACCCCAAATCCCCCCGAAATCCAGCCCGGATCCACCTCAAATCCACCCCAAATCCCCCCGAAATCCAGCCCGGATCCCCCCGGATCCTCCTCAGATCCCCCCGGAACTCCCCGAATTCCCCCCAAACGCACCCCGGGACCCCCCGGATTCCCCGGGACCCCCCCAAACCCTCCCGGGACCCCCCAAGCCGCCGTCCCAACCCCCCCGAGGGACCCCCAGAGCTCCCCCCTCTGTCCCCCCCGCTCTGTCCCCTCCCCGCTGTCACCTCCCCTGCGGCAGCAGGTGACACCGGGGACACTGGTGTGGCACTGGTGCGGCACTGGGGACACTGGGACAGCCCCGGGGGGGGCCGGGAAATGTCCCCACGTGTCCCCAACACTGTCCCCACCCCCTGGGGGGGCGCCGCTGTGACCCAGGTGGGATTTGGGGGACACAGGTGTGACCCAGGTGACCCCGGGCGGCTCAGAGCCGCCCACGGGGAGCACGTGACCAGGTGAGCCACGTGCCCGGCCTGGGGACAGGGAGGGGACAGGGAGGGGACAGGGAGGGGACAGGGAGGGGACACGGGGCCGGGGGGCGGGCCTGGGAAATGTGGGGTGCAGGGCCAGGTGGGACCCCCAGGGCCAGGTGCAGACCCCTGCTCACCCCCAAAGTGACATCCCCAGGTGTCCCCAGGCGTCCCCAGGTGTCCCAAGTGTCCCCAGGCGTTCCCAGGTGTCCCCAGGTGTCCCCAGATGTCCCCAGTCATCCCCAGTCATCCCCAGTCATCCCCAGGTGTCCCCAGGTGTCCCCAGGTGTCCCCAGGTGTCTCCAGGCGTCCCCAGGTGTCCCCAGGTGTCCCCAGGCGTTCCCAGGTGTCCCCAGGTGTCCCCAGGTGTCTCCAGGCGTCCCCAGGTGTCCCCAGGCGTTCCCAGGTGTCCCCAGGTGTCCCCAGGTGTCCCCAGGTGTCTCCAGGTGTCCCCAGGTGTCCCCAGGTGTCCCCAGGTGTCCCAGGGTGCCTCAGTCATCCCCAGGTGTCCCCAGGTGCCCCAGTCATCCCCAGGTGTCCCCAGGTGTCCCAGGCGTCCCCAGGTGTCCCCAGGCGTCCCCAGGTGTCCCGCTCTCCCTCTTGCAGGATCCTGCTGACGGTGGTGGTCATTTTCCCCCCAGATCTCATCCCCAGGCGTCCCCAGGCGTCCCCAGGTGTCCTGGGGTGTCCCAGTCATTCCCAGGTGTCCCAGGTGTCCCCAGGTGTCCCAGGTGTCCCCAGTCATCCCCAGTCATCCCCAGGTGTCCCCAGTCATCCCCAGGTGTCCCAGGTGTCCCCAGGTGTCCCAGGTGTCCCAGGTGTCCCCAGGTGTCCCAGGTGTCCCCAGGCGTCCCCAGGTGTCCCCAGGCGTCCCCAGTCATCCCCAGGTGTCCCAGGTGTCCCCAGGTGTCCCAGGTGTCCCCAGGCATCCCCAGGTGTCCCAGGTGTCCCAGGTGTCCCAGGTGTCCCAGGTGTCCCCAGGTGTCCCCAGGTGTCCCCAGGCGTCCCCAGGTGTCCCAGGTGTCCCCAGTCATCCCCAGGTGTCCCAGGTGTCCCCCGTCCCTGTTGCAGGATCCTGCTGACGGTGGTGGTGATTTTCCGCATCCTGATCGTGGCCATCGTGGGGGAGACGGTGTACGAGGACGAGCAGACCATGTTCATGTGCAACACGCTGCAGCCGGGCTGTAACCAGGCCTGCTACGACAAGGCCTTCCCCATCTCCCACATCCGCTACTGGGTCTTCCAGATCATCCTGGTGTGCACGCCCAGCCTCTGCTTCATCACCTACTCCGTGCACCAGGCGGCCAAGCAGCGCGAGCGCCGCTGCTCCTTCCTGCAGCCGCCCCCCGAGCCCCCCAGGAAGCCGCCCAAGGCCAACGGCGCCGCGCCGGGCCTGGACGGGCCCCCCAAGGACGACGGGGAGGGCGCGACGGCGCTCAGGGCGCCCAGGAGCGCCCGCGTCAAGCGGCAGGAGGGCATCTCCAGGTTCTACGTCATCCAGGTGGGGAAGGGTTAAAATCTGGGGTCATTTGGGGTTGATTTGGGGGTTTTGGGGTTGATTTGGGGGTGTGGAAAGACAGGAGGGCGTCTCCAGGTTCTACGTCATCCAGGTGTGAAAAGAATTAAAATTTGGGGTCATTTGGGGTCATTTGGGGTTTATTTGGGGGTTTGAAAAGACAGGAGGGCGTCTCCAGGTTCTACGTCATCCAGGTGGGGAAGGGTTAAAATCTGGGGTCATTTGGGGTTGGTTTGGGGGTTTTGGGGTTGATTTGGGGTTTTTGGGGTTTGTTTGGGGGTTTGAAAAGGCAGGAGGGCGTCTCCAGCTCCTGCGTCATCCAGGTGGGGAAGGGCTGGGGTCTGGGGTTATTTTGGGGTTGGTTTGGGGGTTTTGGGGTTGATTTGGGGGTGTGAAAAGGCAGGAGGGCGTCTCCAGCTCCTGCGTCATCCCGGCGGGCTTTGGGGTCAGGTTTGGGTTTCTTTGGGGGGTTGGGTTTGTTTGGGGGCAGGTGGAAGGTCAGGTGTGCTGGGGGGAGCTCTCCATCTCCATCCCAAACAGAGTGCCCCAACTGGACATTCCCCGTCCAGGAACGTTTGTCCACAAACAAACGAGCTTTGTCTTTTTTTCCCTTTTTTCCACCAAGAAATGAACTCTTTCCCCCCTTTTTTTTCCCCCAAAAAAACGAGATTTTTTTCCCCGAAGAAATGAGATTTTTTTTTCCAAAAAATGAGATTTTTTTCCCAAAGAAACGAGATTTTTTTTCCCAAAGAAACGAGGTTTTTCCCCACGAAATGATTTTCCCCCTCTCGGGCGCAGGTGGTGTTCCGGAACGCGCTGGAGATCGGCTTCCTGGGCGGGCAGTACTTCCTGTACGGCTTCAACGTCCCGGCCATCTTCGAGTGCGACCGGTACCCGTGCGTGAAGGAGGTGGAGTGCTACGTGTCGCGGCCCACCGAGAAGAGCGTCTTCCTCGTCTTCATGTTCGCCGTCTCCGGCGTCTGCGTCCTGCTCAACCTGGCCGAGCTCAACCACCTGGGCTGGAGGAAGGTGCGCGCCGCCGTCAGGGGCGCCCGCGCCCGCAGGAAGTCCCTGGGGGGAGCAGCAGGAGGAGGAGGAGGAGGGGGGGACGGGAGGAAGAAGGAGCCGGCCGTGACGGTGACGGCGCCGGTGCCCGCGGCGCTGGGCAGGACGCAGTCCAGCGAGTCGGCCTACGTGTGATTTGGGTTTGGGATTTGGGATTTGGGGTGGATTTGGGATTGGGATTGGGGCAGGACGCAGTCCAGTGAGTCGGCCTACGAGTGATGGAGCTGGGGCCTGGGGTGGATTTGGGATTTGGGGTGGATTTGGGGTGGATTTGGGATTGGGATTGGGGCAGGATGCAGTCCAGTGAGTCGACCTACGAGTGATGGAGCTGGGGTTTGGGGTTTGGGATGGATTTGGGATGGATTTGGGGTCAGGATTGGAGCAGGGCACAGTCCAACGAGTTGGTTTATGTGCGATGGATTTGGGGTTTGGGGGTTGGAGTTCTTGGGATGGAATTGGGATCAGGATTGGGGCAGGACAGAGTCCAGCGAGTCAGTTTGCCTGTGAGGGCAGTGGGGTCGGATTGGGGTCGGATTGGGGTCGGATTGGGGTCGGATTGGGGTCGGGGTCAGGAGGGGGAGTGGGCAGGAGTTCAGCCCCAGATTGGAGCCGGAATTGAGGATTTTGTCCCCAAATCGACGGGAACTCGTCGGGATTTCACCCCCAAACTGTCGGGGTTTGGGAGCCACAGTCCCTGGAACTTCACCCCTAAAAAATGCTGGAATTCCGTCCCAAAATTCCCGGATTTCGGAGCTGAAACCATCGAGAGCTGGAGCCACAGGAACTGGAGCCACGATCGCCGGGATTGAATCCCCAAATTCCCGGGGTTTGTCCCCAGAACTGATGGACTTTTATCCCCAAAACTGTTGGGATTTAATTCCCGAAATTCCCGGGCTTTGTCCCCAGAACTGATGGACTTTTATCCCCAGATTCCCGGGGTTTAGACCCAAAAACTGTTGGGATTTAATTCCCAAATCCTTGGAGTTTTTCCCCAGAACTGTTGGGATTTAATTCCCAAATCCTTGGAGTTTGTCCCCAGAACTGTTGGGATTTAATTCCCCTGGCATCTGAGCCCCCCAAAGTCCCCGAATTTCAGGGTTTTACCCCAAAAGCTGCTGCTGCTTTCTCCCCAAAATTTGGGATTTTATTGCCCTGAAGTGAATTTTGGTGCAAACGGGGCCGTGGGGATTTTGGGCGGGTTTGGATTTATTTGGAACATTTGTATTTATTTGGGACATTTGTGTTCATTTAAAAGGAGAGGTTTGGATTTATTTGGGACATTTGTATTTATTTGGGATATTTGTGTTCGTTTAAAAGGAGAGGTTTGGATTTATTTGGGATATTTGTATTTATTTGGGACATTTGTGTTCGTTTAAAAGGAGAGGTTTGGATTTATTTGGGGGGGATTAATTTAACACGAGAGGTTTGTGTTTGTTTTACAAAGGTTTGTATTTATTCCGGGGTGGATTTATTTAAAAAGGGGATTTGTATTTATTTGGGGTGGATTTATTAAAAGGAAGAGTTTGTATTTATTTGGGGGGATTTATTTGTATTTATAAATACAGTTGTGGTCCCTGAACCAAAAAATGGGCTCAGAACCCCCAAAAATGGGTTAAAAACACCCAAAATGGGTTAAAAACACCCAAAATGGGTTAAAACCACCCGAAAATGGGTTAAAAACACCCAAAATGGGTTTAAACTCCCCCAAACGGGTTCAAAACCTCCCAAAACGGGCTCAGGTCTCCCCAAATCCCCCAGGACGGGCTCAGGTCTCCCCAAATCCCCCAGGACGGGCTCAGGTCTCCCCAAATCCCCCAGGACGGGCTCAGGTCTCCCCAAATCCCCCAGGACGGGCTCAGGTCTCCCCAAATCCCCCAGGACGGGCTCAGGTCTCCCCAAATCCCCCAGGATTGGGCTCAGGTCTCCCCAAATCCCCCAAAACGGGCTCAGGTCTCCCCAAATCCCCCAGGACGGGCTCAGGTCTCCCCAAATCCCCCAAAACGGGCTCAGGTCTCCCCAAATCCCCCCAAAACGGGCTCAGGTCTCCCCAAATCCCCCAGGACGGGCTCAGGTCTCCCCAAATTGGGCTCAGGTCTCCCCAAATTGTGCCCAGCCCCCCGGTGTGTTCCCCGTTTCCCAGACAAACCGCCCAGGCCCGCAGCTGCCCTCAGGAAGTTTTAGTTTGGTTTTTATTATTTTTATTTTTATTATTTTGGTCCTGGGAATCCCGGTCACAGCCTGGAACGGAACAGGGAAAAGGCTCAGGGGGGGTCGGGGGGTCCCAAATTTGGGGATTTTCCCCCCGAGTCCCCCCAGACTCACGTGATGGAGCGAAAACTTCTCTTCTCCACCAGCTTCACCCGGTACCGCCGCCGGAACCTGGGGAGGAAACGGGGATTCGGGGAAAAAACGGTGAGAAACGGGGAAAATGACAAAAAACGGGGAAAAAATGGGGAAAAAAACGGTGAGAATTGAGGAAAAATGACAAAAAATGGGGGGAAAAGGTGAGAATTGGGGAATATGGTGCCCAGTCTCGAGTTCTGGGCTTGGCCCATTAAATTCTGGGAGTTTTCCCCTCAATTCTGGGAGTTTTTCCTCTGAATTCTGGGACTTTCCCCCTCAACGTGTCAGTTTTTCCCCGAATTCCATGAGCCTCCCCCCTGAAATTCCGGGATTTTTTCCCCCCCTCCAAGTTTCAGGATTTCCTCCTCTACATTTCGGGATTCTCCCCCTAAATGTTCCCCCCCTGGAATTCCCAATTGCTGGAATATCCTCCTATAATTTGGGAATCCCCCCCCCTTTACATTTTGCGTTTTTTCCCCCCAATTTCGGGATTTTCCCCCCGAAGTTCTGGATTTCTCCCGAACTGTGCGATTCCTGACTCACTTTGCCCGCTCCCTGGGCTCGATCATGTTCCTCCTCTGGAAGCTCTTGAAGCGATCCCGGAGCACGCTCCCCTCGGGCTGAAAGGCCACCACGTCCCCACGGGGGTTTCTTTAGGAATTCCCGGGTTTTTCCCGGGATTTGACCCCCCCCCCCCCCCGCCCCGGGGTCTCCCAGCACCCTCAGCCTCCCCGGGGTTTCCGTCCCCGTGACGAAAGCCCCGGGCAAGCCCCAAGTCCTTCACATTCCCGGAGCCGGGAATCCTCACAGCGCAAGGATGGGTCTCATCCCCGAGCGCCGGGAGCCCCCGGCCCCAAAGGCGGCGTTTTCCCCCGGAGCGGCCCCACGCACCCGGAGGCGGCGCAGGGACTCGGGCAGCTCCTCGCTCAGCTGCACCTCGGGCCCGGGCTCCTGGTACCTGCAGCGGCGCGGGGTCGGCGCGTTGGGCCCCGAAGGCGGGCGGGCCCGGGCGTTGGCGCCTCCGCCCGAACGCCTCCCCTGCCCCCAAGGCCCCCTTCCCTCCCCAAATCCCCTCTCCCCCTTGCTTCCCCACCCCAAAGCCCCATTTCTCCCCATTTCTCCCCCCATTTCCCCATTTTCTCCCCACCTCAGCCTCCCCAGCCCTTTGGGTTCCCATTTCCCACCCCACATTTCCCCATTTTTCCCCCATTTTCTCCCCACCTCAGCCTCCCCAGCCCTTTGGGTTCCCATTTCCCACCCCACATTTCCCCATTTTCCCCCATTTTCTCCCCACCTCAGCCTCCCCAGCCCTTTGGGTTCCCATTTCCCACCCCACATTTCCCCATTTTCCCCCCATTTTCTCCCCACCTCAGCCTCCCCAGCCGTTTGGGTTCCCTCTCCCTCAGCTCCCGCTGCCGTTGCCGTTGGAGCCGTCGCTGCTGCAGCTGCAGCTCCCGGAGCCGCAGGGCGCGGCGCAGGGAACGCAGCTGGAACAGCCCCTGGCTCCGCTGCAGGGCCAGGCGGGCACGGGCTCGGGCCGCAGCCTGCAATAAACCATTGATCATCACTGACCCTATTGATTGATCACTGATCCTACTGATTGATCACTGATCCCATCCCTGTCCTATAACTGACCCTATAACAGCCCCTGGTGCCTCTGGGTGCCCAGGCGGGCCGCAGCCTGCAATAAACCCCAAATCCATCATTGATCCCATTGATTGGTCATTGATCCTATTGATTGGTCATTGATCCCATTGATTGGGCATTGATCCCATTGATTGGTCATTGGTCCTATTGATTTGTCATTGGTCCCACTGATTGGTCATTGATCCCATTGATTGGTCATTGATCCCATTGATTGGTCATTGATCCCATTGATCATCATTGACCCTATTGATTGGTCATTGATCCTATTGATTGGTCATTGATCCTATTGATTGGTCATTGGTCCTATTGATTGGTCATTGATCCCATAGATTGGTCATTGATCCTATTCATTGGTCATTGATCCCACTGATTTGTCATTGGTCCTATTGATTGGTCATTGACCCTATTGATTGGTCATTGGTCCCATTGATTGGTCATTGATCCCATTGATTGGTCATTGATCCCATTGATTGGTCATTGATCCCATTGATTGGTCATTGATCCCATTGATCATCATTGACCCTATTGATTGGTCATTGATCCCATTGATTGGTCATTGGTCCCATCCCGGATCCCATCACTGACCCTATAACAGCCCCTGGCTCCTCTGCAGGGCCAGGCACGGGCCGCAGCCTGGGAGAGCCAGCAATCCTACAACTGATCCCATCCCGATCCCACTGATCCCGTCGTTAATCCCACTCGGGGCTCGGATCCCGAATTTCAGGGCTCAGCTCCCAAATTTCAGGGCTCAGCTCCCAGATTTCCGGGCTCAGCTCCCAGATTTCGAGGCTCACATCCCAGATTTCGGGGCTCAGCTCCCAGATTTCGGGGCTCAGCTCCCAGATTTCGGGACTCAGCTCCCAGATTTCGGGGCTCAGCTCCCAAATTTCGGGGCTCAGATCCCAGATTTCGGGGCTCAGCTCCCAGATTTCAGGGCTCAGCTCCCAGATTTCAGGGCTCAGCTCCCAGATTTCGGGCTCAGCTCCCAGATTTTGGGGCTCAGCTCCCAGATTTCCGGGCTCAGCTCCCAAATTTCAGGGCTCAGCTCCCAGATTTCGGGGCTCAGCTCCCAGATTTCGGGGCTCAGCTCCCAGATTTCGGGGCTCAGCTCCCAGATTTCGGGGCTCAGCTCCCAGATTTCGGGGCTCAGCTCCCAGATTTCGGGGCTCAGCTCCCAGATTTCGGGCTCAGCTCCCGAACTCCCAAGCTCCGCATCCCGGACTCCGGCGCTCGGCTCCCGGATTTCCGGCCCCGTCCCCACTTGCCAGTTCCCCGTTCTCCCGGGCTCACCCTGGCCCGGAGCTCCCTCTCCCTCCGCCGCTGTCTCTGTGTTTTCCTGCCGGGCTGTTCCCGTGTCCCGGGCCGCTCCTGGGGCCGCTCCTCCTGCTCCTCTTCCTCCTCCTCCTCCTCCTCCTCCTCCTGCAGCCCCTGCAGCTGCTCCTGCAGCACGGCCTCCTGCGGGGGCACGCGGCCGGGGCTCACCTCCCGAATTTTGGGGCTCGGATCCCCAATTCCAGAGCTCAAATCCCAAATTCCCGGCTCGGATCCCCAGTTCCGGGTCCCACCTCGGAGGGCGGCGCCTCGGTGACCTTCAGCCTCCGCTCCACCTTCTCCTCCTCCCTCCTCCTCCTCAGCTCCACCTGCAGCGCCCGGCGCAGCAGGGCCTGGGGAACGGGCCGGGGTCACGCCAGGAACACCCCGAAAACACCCCGAAAACAGCCAGAAACAGCCAAAACCAACCCAAAACCAGCCCAAAACAGCCTGAAAACTGCCAAAACCAGCCCAGAATAACCGAAAATAACCCAGAACACCCCGAAAACAGCCAAAACCAACCCAAAACCAGCCCAAAACAGCCCCAAAACAGCCCAAACAGCCCGAAAACAGCCCAAAACAACCCCAAACGAACAAAAACAACCCAAAACAACCCAAAGTAACCCAAAATAACCCAAACCAGCCCTGAGCAGCCCTGGGGACCCCAAACACCAGCCCGGGACCCCAAAACCTCCCTGGGACCACCCACACCCTCAACAGCGCCCGAGGATCCCCCAAAAACCCCCTCGGGACCCCCCAACCTCCCCCAGGACCCCCCAACCCACTAGGAACCCCCCAAAAACCCCCGAGACCCCCCCAAAACCCCCCAACCCCCCCCAGGACCCCCCTAAATCTCCCCCCAACCCCCCCAAACCCCCCCAGGACCCCCCAACCCCCCCAGGACCCCTCACCTGGTGCTCCCGGAAGGGGGGGTTGTAGGAGCCGCCCCCGCCGATCACCTCCACGGGGGGGAGGGGCGAGGGCCGGGCCTGCAGCCGGGGGGGGGCGCTGCGGGACCCCAACGTCAGAGCCCGGAGCGCGGGGGGCCGGGGGGCTCTGGGGGGGGCTGGGGGGCGCCCAGGGGCATCGGGGGGTGCCCAGGGGAGTTTGGGGGGCACTGGGGGGGGTGTTTGGGGGTCCCAGGGGAGTTTGGGGGCACCCAGGGGGATCGGGGGGTGGCCCAGGGGGAATTGGGGGGCACTGGGGGGGGTTGGGGGGGTTCCAAGGGGATTCCGGGGGGTCCCAGGAGGATCTTGAGGGGCCCCAGGGGAGTTTGGGGGCTTAGACAAGACGTTGGGGGGTCCCAGGTGGATTCTGGGCTGGTTTTGGAGTTGAGGTGTTTTTGGGGTCATTTGGGGCTGTTTTGGGGTGTTTTGGGCTGTTCTGGGGTGATTTTGGGGTGTTTTAGGATAATTTTGGACTGGTTTTGGGGTGTTCTGGGGTGATTTTGGGCTGTTTTTGGGCTGTTTTGGGGTGTTTTCGGGGTCCCCCCACCTGCACTGGCTGTTTCTTGGTCTGCTGGAGGTACCAGGGGTCCTGCCCGGCCAGGGGGGCGTCCAGGGGGTCTGAGGGGTGCCCAAAAATCCCCCCAAAGTTACCCCAAAACTGCCTGAGCCCCCCCTGCTCCCAAACCCCCCCAAAAACCCAACAAATTCTTCCAAAACTTGCCTCCCCCCAACCCCAACTCCCCCCAAATTGCCCCAAGGTTTCTCCAAGCCCCCCAAAATCGCCCCTCCCGCCCCCAGACCCAGCCCAACCCCACACATCCCCCCTACCATCCCAGTGACTTTTTTCCAAGCCCCCCAAGTCGCCTCCCCCGACCCCAAATTCCCCCCAAATTCCCCCAGGGTTTTCCCAGTCCCCCAGAACTGCTCCTCCCAGCCCCAAATGCCCCCCGGGCGCCCCCCGACTCACTGCCGTCCCCCCAGATGTCGTAGAAGGCCCGGTGGGGGTCGGAGCGGCCCAGCTCGGGGGCTTTGGGGGCTCGGGGGGGGCTCGGGGGGGCTTTGGGGGTCCCCCCGAGGCCCAGGCGGGCCCGCAGCCGCCGCTCCCCCCGGGGGAAAATCCCTTTTTGGGCCTTTTTGGCCCAGAACTCGCGGCGCCGCTTCTCCTTCCGCCCGTTGGGGATCTGGTGGGCGCCGATGCTGCCGAGGAACGGGGGGAAAAACCCCGGAAATGAGACCCCAAAGGGCGGGGAGGGGGATTGGGGGCTGCCGGGAGGGAGTCCCCCCAAAACAACCCCCAGATCCCACCCGGAAATCCTCCCCACCGTCGGGTTTGCAGAGGGAAAAAACCCCAAAGTCGAAACGTGAGCAACAAAATCTCCCCCCGAGTCAAAATGTTAGAGAAAAGAGAATCCCGGGAGCCCCCAGATCCCACCAAGAGTCAATGCTGAAAGGGGAGAGGAGCCCCAGAACTCTCAAACCGATTTCCGAGAGGAAGGGGAGCCCCGAAGCCCAGAAGTCGCCCCCCGACGCCCCCAGGCTCACTTTTTGGGCGGGGGCACCTTGGACAGCGGCTGCAGCACCAGCTCCACGTGGAGCGGCTTCTGAGGCCGCTTCTTCAGGCGCCGGCCTGGGCACGTTTAGAAAGGTCAGAAGAGGCCGAAATCCTCCAGAAATGAGGAATTCGGGGAGAAAAATAAAAAATTCTCACCTTTAGGGGCGCTTCCAGTGTCCAGGAAGAAAAGGCCCTCGTTTGGCTGCTCCGAGATCAGACCCCTGAAATCCAGATTTTTACACCCAAAATTAGAGGTTTTCCCTACGGAACCAAACCCTTAAACCTCCCCCCAAGTAATTTTCACTCCTTCCCTTCGAACCCGCTCAAATCTCCCTTTCAAACCCTCCAGGAGCTCTGGGCTCCCCCCAAAGCCCCTCAGGGCCCGCGAGGCTCCGTCCTCACCCCGCCGCTCGCTCCTGCAGCCCCACATCCTCCAGGAAATCGCCGATTTCGCGGCCCAGCCGCGCCTCGGGGCCGCCCCAGCGCTTCCAGCCCTTTTTGCGGTTGCGGGGCCCGCGGCAGCGGCGGCGGGAGGCGGCGGCGGGGCCGGCCCGGGCCGCGGGGTTGAACGCGAGGAACGACTCGGCCGCCGCCATTTCGTGAGGGAGAAGCCTGAGGGGAGCCGGAAGTGGCCTGAGGTGACTTCCGGCCGTCGCGGCGGGGAGAGGCCGCCATCTTAGAGAGGGAGGGAAGGAGAACGCGGCGTCGCCATTTGAGGAAGGTCAGAGAGTGGAGACGCCGTCAAAACACGGCCTTAAAACACTCCCGGATGTGCCTCGACCTCCCGGACCTGCCGCGAGTCCTCCCAGGTGTGCCCCGACCCCCCTCTGGGCGCCCCCGAGCAGCGCGCGGAGGAAAGGCCTCGCCGCCCTCTTGGGAAGGACGGTACAACAACGTGGTCGCCATCGGGGGGAGGAGCGGAAACGTTCTCTCCGCCATCCTGGGAAGGGCCGGAGGAAGACTTGCCGCCCTCAGGGGAAGGACCGGAAATGCTCCATTCGCCATCTTGGTAAGGACCGGAAACGAAGTGGTTGCCGCGCTGGGGGCGGGAAACGGAGCCGCCGCCATCTTTGGGAGGACCGGAAGTGCTGCGCCGCCAGTTTGAGACGGGTTTGGCGGGGGCGTGACGTCATCGCGGGGAGGGCGGGGTCCCTCAGGCGGAGGGGGCGCAGTGAGCCCCAAACCCCCAAAATGTGCCCAAAACCCCCCAAAATGGGCCCAAAACCCCCCAAAATGTGCCCAAAACCCCCCAAAATGGGCCGAAATCCCCCAAAATGGGCCCAAAACCCCCCAAAATGGGCTGAAATCCCCCCAAAATGGGCCCAAAACCCCCAAAATGGGCCTAAACCCCCCAAAATGGGCCCAAACCACCCCAAAATGGACCCAAAACCCCCCAAAATGGGCCCAAAACCCCCAAAATGGGCCCAAATCCCCCCAAAATGGGCCCAAAACCCCCAAAATGGGCCCAAACCACCCCAAAATGGACCCAAAACCCCCCAAAATGGGCCCAAAACCCCCAAAATGGGCCCAAATCCCCCCAAAATGGGCCCAAATCCCCCAAAATGGGCCGAAATCCCCCAAAATGGGCCCAAAACCCCCAAAATGGGCCCAAATCCCCCCAAAATGGGCCCAAACCCCCCCAAAATGGGCCCAAATCCCCCACAATGGGCCCAAATTCCCCAAAATGGGCCCAAAACCCCCCAAAATGGGCCCAAAACCCCCCAAAATGGGCCCAAATCCCCCCAAAATGGGCCGAAATCCCCCAAAATGGGCCCAAAACCCCCCAAATGGGCCGAAATCCCCCCAAAATGGGCCCCAAACTCCCCAAAATGTGCCCCAAACCCCCCAAAATGGGCCCAAAACTCCCCAAAATGGGCCCAAATTCCCCAAAATGGGCCCAAATCCCCCAAAATGGGCCCAAAACCCCCAAAATGTCCCCCAAATTCCCCAAACGGAGCCCCAAAGCCCCAGATCTGACCCAAACCTCCCCAAATGCGTCCCAAAGCCGCCCGGTGCCCCCAGGTTCCCTTCGCCCCGCACCCCACAGCCGGGCCGGCTCCTTCTCTCGCTCGGCCTTTATTGAGCCTCCCCGGAATGCGGGTTTGGGGGGTTTGGGGGGTTTGGGGGGTTTGGGGGGTTTGGGGGGTTTGGGGGATTTGGGGAAATTTGGGGTCACCCAGCAGAGCCCTTGTGCCTCCTCCTGGGGAACGTCTGTGAATCCCCGATTTTGGGGTTTGTCTGGGTGGGTTTTCGGCCGGATTTTGGGGTTTATTCCAGGTTTTTGGGGTCACTCGGCAGAGCCCTTGTGCCTCCTCTTGGGGAATGTTTGTGAATCCCCGATTTTGGGGTTTGTCTGGGTGGGTTTTCGGCCGGATTTTGGGGTTTATTCCAGGTTTTTGGGGTCACTCGGCAGAGCCCTTGTGCCTCCTCTTGGGGAATGTTTGTGAATCCCCGATTTTGGGGTTTGTCTGGGTGGGTTTTCGGCCGGATTTTGGGGTTTATTCCAGGTTTTTGGGGTCACTCAGCAGAGCCCTTGTGCCTCCTCTTGGGGAATGTTTGTGAATCCCCGATTTTGGGGTTTGTCTGGGTGGGTTTTCGGCCGGATTTTGGGGTTTATTCCGGAGTTTTTGGGGTCACTCGGTGGAGCCCTTGTGCCTCCTCTTGGAGGGCGTCTGTGAATCCCCGATTTTGGGGTTTGTCTGGGTGGGTTTTCGGCCGGATTTTGGGGTTTATTCCGGGTTTTTTGGGTCACTCGGCGGAGCCCTTATGCCTCCTCTTGGAGGGCGGCACCAGGCGCGGGGGCAGGTCGGCGGGCAGCCCCCTGCCCTCCAGCTTGGCCCCGATGAGGTGCCCGGCCAGCGCGAACTCCTCGTGGTCCAGCATGCCGTCCCTGTCGACGTCGCTGAGCTGCCAGATCCTGCCCAGGACGGAGCTGGGCAGGTTGCTGGCCACCATCCAGCCCCGCGCCCTCCGCCCGCTCAGTTTGCCGCCGTCGGGGGCCAGCCCGTAAAAGATCTCGTCGTATTTGGCCTTGTCCTTCATCACCACCCACTCGCCGTCGTCGTCCTCGTCGTCGTCCTCGTCGTCCTCGGCGCCGAAGGGCCCCAGGGCGCCGTCCAGGGCGCCGCCGCGCACCGCCGGGCCCTCGGGGGGCTCCTCGCTGAGCAGGGGGCTCAGCGCCGGCAGGTCCCGGCCCAGCAGCTCCTCCAGCCCCGCCAGGAGCCGCCGCTTGGGCCCGGGGAGGCGGGAGAGGTCCCGGGACAGCAGCTGCTCCTGCGGGGCCACGGCGGGGACGGGACGGGGACGGGGACAGCGGGGACGGGGACAGCGGGGACGGGGACAAGGTGGGGACAGTGGGGACGGGACGGGGACGGGGACAGCGGGGACGGGGATGGGGACGGGGACAGCGTGGGGACAGCGGGGACGGGGATGGGGATGGGGACAGCGGGGACGGGGACAGCGAGGACGGGGATGGGGACGGGGACGGGGACAGCGGGGATGGGACAGGGATGGGGATGGGGATAGGGACAGCGTGGGGACAGCAGGGACGGGGATGGGGACAGCGTGGGGACAGTGGGGATGGGGACGGGGATGGGACAGGGCCAGGACAGGGATGGGGACACAGTGGGGACATGGCAGGGACGGGGTGGGGACAGCGTGGGGACAGCGGGGACAGGGATGGGGACAGGGTGGGGACAGCAGGGACAGGGACAGGGGTGGGACACAAGGACAGGGATGGGGACAGGGTTGGACAGGGCAGGAACAGGACGGGGACACATTGGGGACACAGCAGGGACAGGGTTGGAGGGGGGGAGGGCGGCGAAAGGAGTGGAGTGGAAAAAAGTTTGTTCGGTTCCAACCAAAGTCACCAGAGCCCCGAAAAGCCCCGTCAGGTCACCGAAACCCCATCAGATCCCCCCCGACCCCATCAGTGGATCCCCCGGACCCCCCCTCACCTGGAGCTTGGCGCAGTCGGGCAGGTCCCCGGGCGGGATCTGGTGCTCGCTCTGGATCCGGGCCAGCAGCCCCGGCAGCTGCTGGATCAGGCGCTTGCGGCGCCCGCGGCCCCCGAGCAGCCCCGGCAGCTCCTGCCGCAGCCGCGACACGATCAGCGCGTGCACCTGCCGTCACACGGGGGGTCGGGATCCGCTGGGCGCCCGCCGATCCCCGCCGATCCCCGCCGATCCCCGCCGATCCCCGCGGGGACGGGCAGAGGGGTTCTGACCCCCCCCCCCGCCCGGGTCCCTGGAAACGCCCAGGAGATCCTGGGAATCCCCCCAGTCCCCGCGGGATCACCCCGGATCCCCAGGAAGCTCCAGGGAGGTCCCAAAGCCGCTGAGATCCCCCGGGATCCGCTCACCCTGACCATCCTGGCCCTCTTGACCATGTCGTTGAGCTTGCGGCGCGCGGCGTTGCGCGGCAGCTCGCGGATCTCCCGGAACAGATCCTGCTCCTCCAGCTGGAACAGGCGGCGGTTGTCGGCGTCCAGCAGCGGCCGCGCCCAGAAGGAGCCCAGGAACACCCGCAGCACCTCGGGGGTGCCCACGGCCTTGCCCAGGCCCCACATCAGCGCCCCGTAGACGCGCATGAGCTGCTGGGGGCCCACCGAGTCGGCCTTGTTCAGCACCACGCGGATCTTGTCCTCGTGGCCGCGCAGGGCGCCCAGCGCCGCCGAGAACTCGTCCGAGATCTCCAGTTTGTGCGCGTCGAACAGGAGGATCACCAGGTCCACGCGCTCGGCGAACCAGCGCAGCACCGCCGGGAAGTCGTAGCCTGGGGGGAAAAACGTATGGGATTGGATCCCAAAATCCCGATGGAAATCCTAAATCCCATGGGAAAACCCCAGATCGCCAGGTCCACGCGCTCGGCGAACCAGCGCAGCACGGCCGGGAGATCGTAGCCTGGAAAAACTGGGATTGGATCCCAAAATTCAGACGGGAAACTTCAACCCAACCCCAACTGGGCAGTAATCCAACCCGGGAAGCAGCGCAGCACGGCCAGAAGGGCGGGATTGGGTCCTGGAATTCCCACGGAAAAGCCTCAGCGCAGCCCTAACCCCAAACCTCGAGCCCTTCGCCCCCGTTCCCAAATCTCCCGGTTTTCCCATTTCCCCCCATTCTCAAATTCCCATTTTTCCCCAGTTTTTCACCCCCCATTCCCGAATTTCTCTTTTTTTCCCTTTTCCCCCCATTTTTTCCCCATTTTTTCACCCCCCCAATTCCCAACACCCCCCCCTTTTCCGCCCCCCGATTTTTCCCCTCCCCCACCCCTCCCTGGGCCGTTTTTGGGGTGGGGGAGGAAGGGGGGGGAGGGGCCCCGGGGGGGGTTCGGCCCCGCCCGGAAAATTGGCGAATTTCCCGGGAAAAGTTTGGCCAAACTCCCGGGAATTCGGGCCCGGCCACGCCCCTTCCCGGCCACGCCCCTCCCCGCCCTGTGGCGAAACCCAAATTCCTTGGCAGGGCTCCCAAAACTTTTCCCCTTTAGCCCCAAAATTTTGGATTTTTTTCCCCTTTAGCCCCAAAATCCGGATTTTTTCCCCTTTAGGCCCAAAATCCGGAGTTTTTTCCCTTTCACACCCCGGAACTCGGGTTTTTCCCCCCAGTCCCAGGAGGGGATTTTGGGATCCCCCCCCCGACTCTGGGATCCCCCTTACCCCGGCTGACCCTCTGCTTGGCCCCCGCCAGGATCCCGGGGGTGTCGATCAGGCTGATGCTCTCCAGGACCGGATTGTTCAGCGTGGCGCAAAAAAACCTGGGCGGGGTCCCAGGAAAAGGCGTCAGGAGCTCCAAATATCCCCAAAATCCCAAAAAACCCCTCAAAAATCCCCTCGATCCCAAATCCCCAGCCCCTGAGCCCGGGTGGATCCCAAATCCCAAATCCCCAACCCCTGATCCCGGGGTGGATCCCAACTCACCAATCCCCATTCCTGATCCCGATCCCTGCACGGATCCCGGTCCCCAATCCCAATTCCTGATCCCGGCTCCCCAATCCCCGACCCTGATCCCCGCACGGATCCCAATCCGCCTTCCCGATCCCGGCTCCCCAATCCCGATCCCGACCCCGATCCCCAGTCAGCTCCCAGGCTGGATCCGGCTCACCAATCCCATTCCCAATCCTGACCCCGATCCCCGCGTGGATCCCAATCTGCCTTCCCGATCCCGGCTCCCCAATCCCCGATCCCGACCCCGATCCCCAGTCAGCTCCCAGGCTGGATCCGGCTCACCAATCCCATTCCCAATCCCGACTCCGATCCCCGCACGGATCCCAATCCGCCTTCCTGATCCCGGCTCCCCAATCCCGATCCCGACCCTGATCCCCAGTCAGCTCCCAGGCTGGATCCGGCTCCCCAATCCCCGATCCTGACCCCGATCCCCGCATGGATCCCAATCCGCCTTCCCGATCCCAGCTCCCCATTCCCAACCCCGATCCCCAGTCAGCTCCCAGGCTGGATCCGGCTCCCCAGTCCCGATCCCGCCCCCGATCCCCAGTCAGCTCCCAGGCTGGATCCGGCTCCCCAGTCCCGATCCCGACCCTGATCCCCACGCGGATCCCAATCCGCCTTCCCGATCCCGGCTCCCCAGTCCCATTCTCGCCCCCGATCCCCGCGCGGATCCCGGCTCACCTGTTGAGGAAGCCGTTCCCGAAGGGGTCCAGGTGCCGGAAGGGTTTCTGCGGATCCACCACCAGCGCGTTGCCCGGGATCAGCCCCTCGCTCTCGCCGTGCATCACGGCCACGAAGGAGTCCGTGGTGGGCTCGGGCCCCACGCGCGCCCCCGGGATCTCCTGCTCCAGCAGGTACTGGATGAAGGAGGTCTTCCCGCTGGAGTACTGGCCCATCACCAGCACCATGGGCTTGGCCTCGAAGTCCGCGTCCAGCAGCGGCGGCGAGTGGAAGGAGCCGAAGGCGAACGACTCCTCGGCGGGCAGGAGCTTGGCCTTGTAAAGCGCCTTGAGGGCCTCGGCCACCGGCCGCACGGCGGGCGCCGCGGGCCGCGGGCGCCGCAGCCGGCGGAACATGGGCGCGGGGCCGAGGGGACGGGGGCTTTGGTTGGGGCTTTGTTTGGGGGCTTTGTTTGGGGCTTTGTTTGGGGGCTTTGTTTGGGGGCTTTAGGGGAGTGGGGGGCTTTAGGGGAGTTTGGGGGGTTTGTTTGGGGCTTTGTTTGGGGGCTTTGTTTGGGGGCTTTAGGGGAGTTTGGGGGGTTTATTTGGGGGCTTTAGGGGAGTTTGGGGGTTTGTTTGGGGGCTTTAGGGGAGTTTGGGGCTTTATTTGGGGTTTTTAGGGGAGTTTGGGGGGTTTGTTTGGGGTTTTTAAGGGAGTGTGGGGGTTTATTTGGGGTTTTTAGGGGAGTGTGGGGCTTTATTTGGGGTTTTTAGGGGAGTTTGGGGGCTTTAGGGGAGTTTGGGGGGTTTATTTGGGGTTTTTAGGGGAGTTTGGGGGTTTATTTGGGGGCTTTAGGGGAGTTTGGGGGTTTGTTTGGGGTTTTTAGGGGAGTTTGGGGGTTTATTTGGGGGCTTTAGGGGAGTTTCGGGGGATTATTTGGGGTTTTTAGGGGAGTTTCGGGGGGTTATTTGGGGTTTTTAGGGGATTTTTGGAGGATTTTACAGGGTTTTATTTGGGGTTTTTATTTGGGGTTTTTGGGTTTTTCTTAGGGGATTTTTGGAGGTTTCTAAGAGGGTTTTGTGGGGTTTTTATTTGGGGTTTTTAGGGGATTTTTGGAGGTTTCTAAGAGGGTTTTGTGGGGTTTTTATTTGGGGTTTTTAGGGGATTTTTGGAGGATTTTACAGGGTTTTATTTGGGGTTTTTATTTGGGGTTTTTGGGTTTTTTTTAGAGGGTTTTGTGGGGTTTTTTGGGTGTTTTAGGGGGATTTGGGGGATTTGATGGGATTGTTTTACGGGGGGTTTAAAGGGGATTTCAGGTAATTCTTTTAGGGGGTTTTAGGGGACCCTGAGGTGGGAAGGGAAGGATGGAACCCCCCCTGGATCCGTCTGGAATTCTTGGCTCCACGGGGAGAACAGAGATCCCGAGGGATCCAAAGGGAAAAATGGGAAAAAAAGACCCTGGAATGGCAGAGATCCGCAAAAAAAGGGTGGGGAAAAGTGGGCAAAATGGGAAAAGTGGGAAAAGGGGGAGGGAATCAGCTGGAGGGGGCAGCCATGGGGGGGCGGAGGAGAAACTCCCACCCGGATCAGGCAGAAAAATGAAATCTGGGGCTTTGGGCAGCAAAAAAAGGAGCTGGAAAAGCGAATTTCAGGGATTTGTCCCCAAAAATCCGAGTGGGAAAGGACGGGGGGTTTGTTTTGGGGGGGGATCCCCAAAAACTAAATTTTTAATGGATTTTTGTTGGGACGACGAGGGAGAGAAACGAAGATTTCGGGGTTTGTTTTTTTCCTCTGATAGCGAAAGGGAAAAAAAAAGGAAAAGGTTTTTTTGGAGCTTTTCCCTTAAAAGGAGGGAAACAAGGAGGCTGGAGGAATTTTTTCCATAAAACGGAGCCAAAACCAAAGTTCCAGGGATTTGTCGCCGGCGGCTGAAGGAAAATGAAGTTTCGGGGAGGTTTTTCGCTGTCAAAACAAGCGGAGAAAAGAAGTTTTAGGGATTTCCCCCCGAAGCGAAGGGGAAAAAAGGAAATTTTGGGGTTTTCCTGTCAAAAGGTGAAGAAAAACAAAGTTTGGGGTTTTTTTCCCCATAAAATCCGGCGGAGAAATGAAGTTTTGGGGTTTTTCCTGTCAAACCGAGTCCCAGGTGTGAAGTTTTTGGGATTCCCTGCCGGGAAAGGAGCAGGAAAAGGGAATTTCGGGGAGGTTTTTTCCTTTTCTCCCAGAAGAAAAAAACAAACCACAAAAAATAAATAAATAAAAAAAGGAATCCCGAACTTCCCGGCGCCGCCTCTCCCACCCAAACAAGCGGAAACCTGAAACTCCCGGGATTTCCTCGCTCCCAAAACGCGCAAAAATCCCAGAAATCCCTCCAAAAATCCCTCCAAAAATCCCTCAAAAAATCCCATTAACCCCCCCCCCCAAATCCCATAAAACCCCCCGAAAATCCCTCAAAAATCCCATAGAAATCCCCCCGAAATCCCCCCAAATCCCTTTTCCCTCCCCGTCCCCCCTTCCCCGCCCCGCCCGGGGGGTCTTCGCTTCTTCCCGCTGGGAAAATTCCAACTTTTCCGCCCCAAATCCCCGTTTTTCCCCCCAATTCCCCATTCCCCCCCCCCCAATTCCCATTTTTCCCCCCCCAAATTCCCATTCTCCCCCCCCCCATTCCCATTTTTCCCCCCCCAATCCCCGTTTTTCCCCCCCCAAATCCCCATTTTTCCCCCCCAAATTCCCATTTCCCCCCCCCCAATTCCCATTTTTTCCCCCCCCAATCCCCGTTTTTCCCCCCCGGCGCTCCCGGAGGTTTTCCCGACCTTCTCCCGACGGTTCCGGGTGGTTTTTTCCCTTTTCGGGGGTTTTTCACCCCAAACCCGCGGGCGCGGCCGCAGCTCTGAGCGGCGCCGGGGGGGCCGCGCCTCGAAAAAAAAACCTCCTCGGGACGGGGGGGGTCAAATTTGCATAAATTTGCATAAACCACCGCGAGCCGCCGCTCGGCGCCATAAAAGAGCCGCGGGAATTAATAAACGAATTAACGGGGCGGGGAGGAACGAGGAATAAATTAATAAATGAATAAATTAATTACCGGGGGGGGGGGGCCGGGGGGGGGGGGAGCGAGGGACGAGCCCGGGGATTCCCGAGGGGCCCGAAAATCCCAAAATCCCCCCAAATCCCCCAAATCCCAGGGGGTCCCGAGAATTCCAGGGAATTCCACACGCCCTCCCCACCCCAGGAATTTTTGGGAGCCTTTTTGGGAATTCCAGCCGGGATTTTTTTGGGAATTTGGGATCTCGGGGGTTCCCGGGAAATGGGATCGTGGATTTGGGGGGGGGTGGGGTTGGATTCCGATCCCAGAAATCCTGAAAATCCAAAAAAAGTCCCCAAAATCCCAAAAATTCCCCCCACCCCTCCCCCGGAGCCTGATTCAAAACCCCAAACTCCCAAAAACCCCCAAAACCCCCAAATCCCAAATTCCCGCCCCCTCCCCTCTCCCGTTTTTTTTTTTTTTGGAATTTCTTCCCTTTCCCCCAAGTTTTCCCCCTCCAATTAATCAAACCCGACTCTCGTTCATTAATTAAAAGAGATTTT